>NW_020954596.1:52856471-52915772 GCF_900497805.2 Vombatus ursinus
ACACACATATACATTATGTATACATGATACATGTGTATATGTGTGTATGTGTGATTGTGTATATGTGTGTATGCGTGTATCTGTATATATGCGTGTATGCATGTATCTGTATATATGTGTGTACATGTGTATCTATCTGTGTGTATGTGTATATCTGTGTATTTATCTTTGTACATATGTGTGTATGTACATACATGTGTATATGTATCATGTATATGCATGTGTATATATTTATGTATGTGTTTATATGTATATATGTGTATGTGTATGTATGCATGTATAGGGGTGTGTGTGTGTGTGTGTGTGTGTGTGTGTGTATTTTAAAGAGAGAATGGGGAAAAGGTTTTTTTGTAGAAAGTAGTATTTTAGTTGGGATTTGAAGGAAGCCAGGGAAGCTAGGAGACAGAAGTGAGAAGGGAAAGCATTCCAGATATGGGAGTCAGAGAAACTGCCTAGAGCAAAAAGATAGAGTGCCTTGTTGGTAGAACAGCAAGGAGGGTACTGTCACTGGGCTGAAGAGTACGTGGAGGAATACAAGGTGTAGGCAGAGTAGAAGGTGGGAGGAGGCAGAGCTAGGTTAGGAATGGTTATGAACACCAAACAGAGGAGTTTCTATTTGATCCTTGAAGTGATAGCGAACCACAGGAGTTTATCAAGTAGGAGTGCTGGCATGACAGGGCCAGATTTGAACTTTAGGAAAATCTCTCTGGCCACTAAGAGAAGTATGAAATGGATTGAGGAGAGACTTGCAACAGGCAGATCAACCAGCAGGTTATTGCAGTAGTCCAGGCACAGAGTAATGAAGGCCTTCACTAGGGTGGTGATAGTGTTTGAGGAGAGAAGAAGATGTATTTGAGAAATGCCACAAAAGTGAAATCTACAGGCCTTAGCATCAGATTGGATATAGTGAAGATATAAGTGAAAGGAGTTCAAGACGACACCTAGTTTGTGAGCATAGGAGACTAGGAAGTTGGTGGTATACTCCACAGTAATAAGGAAGTTAAGGGGAGAGGATTATTGGGAAAGATGAGTTCAATCTGGACATGTTGAGTTACAAATATGTACTGAACATCCAGTTTGAGATGTTTGAAGGTAGTGGAGATGCAAGACTGGAGGTCAGAAGAGAGATTAGAGCTGATAGGTGATCACACACATAGTATGTGTTGGAAAAAAGATTTGCACCCAGGACTTCCTGACACCAAGGCCAGCCCTCGATTCAATAAGCTATAACAAAATAATATATGGCAAATCATACTTTTCCATTGACTTCTGTCTTAATTTCATAATATATTTCTAAAGGAATGGGAAAAATAAATGGACTGATGAAAACACATTTATATTTTTAATAAATTCTTCAAAGAGTGTTCTGTCATTGTTAGTCCTTGGTCTTGAACATATATTCAATTTTCTTTCTTTCTTTTTTTTTCTTTTTTTTTTTTTTAGTGAGGCAATCAGGGTTAAGTGACTTGCCCAAGGTCACACAGCTAGTACTTGTCAAGTGTTTGGTCTGAGGCCAGATTTGAACTCAGGTCCTCCTGACTTCAGGGCCTGTGCTCTATCCACTGTGCCACCTAGTTGCCCTAGCATTCAATTTTCTAATGCAACTCATGTATAAAAATACCAGACAATTGATTTATTTGGTTTTCACATTCTCATCAAATGTCCATATACCTTAAAACATATGACAAAGTTTTTAGAAAAAAAAATTAGTCTAAGGCTATATGGTGGTAACAGGACCACAGGTCACAAATTTGGGTAGAGGTAAGGTAGAAAAGCTTTATTTTTATTTCAAGCCATGACAGGGAGAAATTGGTTGATTGACAGCATTTTTCTGTCAGTCAAGGGAGCTCAGAAAGCAAAAAAAAAAAAAGAAAAGAAAAGAAAAGAAAGAAAGAAAGAAAATCTTCTAATAGTGTGTAATATAGGAAGCAGACCAAATGGAGTCTATCAGGATCAGGAACTGACCTGGAAGGTAGGCAGAGGTTTAGTAATCTGTCATTGGCCTGTGGGAAGCATAGCAAGGCAGCTTTCTTTTTTCCTATGATAAGCATAGCACGGGAACTGTGTATAAACACAGTTTATACCGTGGGGGTGGATACGATTGCTGATTTGACACTGAAATGGAAACTATTTAAAGATGTAGTTATTCATGCTAGGAAAAGGGAGATAGAAGACCCTTCTCTCTTTGCCTCCAAAGATAAAATTCTATCATGTTAGTATTATACTTGGTGAAATCTGTGATTTTATGAGATTTGGACTTCCCTCCATCAATCTAGATCGCAGCCCTTCCTCCCACTCTCATCTGGCATAGGTCATGTTCATGTTTTCCCATAAATGCCCTTTTGTAGGATCTATCCAGCGTGATTATGGGATCAAAGATTCAGAACCAGAATGGATATTGAATGGCCCTCCTCATTTTAGAGATGAAGAAACTGAAACCAAGAGAGTCCAAGATCCTGCAGGTAGAAAGCTTAAGAGGTAGAATTGGAACCCAGGTCCTCTGATTCCAGAGTGCTCTGTGCAATATACCATACTCCCTCAGGAACTTCCCAAAGTAACTAAGATGTTTTACAGACACAGAGTCTCTTAAACTAAGCTAAACTAGTGGTACAACTAGGTGGTCCAGTGGCTAGAGATCTGGACCTGGAGTCAATAAGATCTGAACTGGAATCTTGCTTCAGACACTACTTATGTGACTGGGAAAATCACTTCGCCTCTTTCAAGCTCAGCTTCCTCACCTGTGAAATATGAATAACAATAAATGCACTTATCTCCTAAAGATCTTGTAAGGATCAAGTGAAGTACTAGGTCTATTAATATTAAAGACTATATCAGAGAAATCAATAAACAATACTATAGTCACAAAATAATAATAATAGCTCTTATAGCACTTTAAGGTTTGCAAAGTGTTTTACACATATTGTCTCATTTTAATGCTCCCAGTAACACTGGGGAGTAGGTATTATTTTCATTCCTATTTTATAGGTGAGAAAGCTAAAGGAGATAGAGGTTAAATGATTTCCCTGAGTAATATAACTTATAAGTATTTGAAGCAGGATCGGAACTCCGATCTTCCTGACTTCTGGTCCAAAGCTCTATCCACTGAGCTAGGTAGCTTCTAGGTAGCTAGGTAGTCTTCCTCACCAAACAAGCCTTGCCTTGGGACTGAGGTAGTTGGTGGGGAGGGGTGTTCCTTATCAAAAACACCCAATATAAAGAATGGTTCACGTACCAAAGCTATATCAGGAGCCTAAGTGCTAATCCCAAATCAGGGCTGTTTTAGGTTAGAAGGAATCAGGAGACAATCAATTTTATTTCTTCTAATTAAATATGAAAATAATCCAATGATCCATTGGTCTGGATTCTAACATAGAAATCAGAAGGAAAATTAATCATTCAGTTTCCACAGGGAGGAAAATTTCAAGAAAAAGTAAAATTCTAGGCCTAAAGATTGTTAGTGAATGAATGACCTGGAAATGATTTCTCCACGGAAACTTGCTCTTGTCCTTTAAGTACTATGGGGGCCTGAGTGGGGAGAGGCAAAGGAAATAATACAAGGCTAAAATGTCCATGAAGATAATAATTCATAGGAGCATAGAATTTTAAAGCATGAAGAAACCCTTGGCATCATCAGATCCAAGCCTTTCCTTTTATACCTAAGGAAACAACCAAAACAGATTGAGTGGTCAAGTGACTTACCCAAGGTCACAGCTCTTAGTTTCACAAATGGAGCTAGGACCCTGGTTTCTGGCTTCCCAGGCCAGGGTTCTCATCTTTATATCATGTGGCTTCAACTCAAGGAGAAAATTCCCTCCTTTGGTCGAGAATCCATTTGTGTGCACTATTTTAAACTGAGTTAAAACGGGAAGGATTAAAACAAAATAACTAGATGAAAGAACATTACCATATAATTCAAATGCACTACTATGTTGATAAAAAGGAAATTGAGTTCTTAGAAATCTACTTAACTGCCCTAACCCATAACAGCACAGCTTTCAAAAGGTGAAGTAAGAGCAATTTAAAAAAAATGATATAAAGGAAATTGAGTTCATAAAAATCTACTTAACACTGTCTTCTCTGGCTTAATAGAAAAAAATGGACTTTTAAAAAGTAAAATAAGGACACTAGAAATTGCCTCTGCAAATAAAAAGTAACTATTAAAGGTTGCTTAGGAAAAACAAGTAGATTGCTTCAACAACTATCATTGCATGATTTTTTTCATAATATCCAGTATTTGGTATTCTGTTAAGGATTTGTTTATAATGACTGCATGTGCTTATTTATGCCTTCCAAGAAAGACAAACAATCCAACAAAGAATTCCTTTCTTCAAAAAAATAAAAAAAAAAAAACCATTCTCCTAAAAAGCGCTCCAGTTGGGTCCTTAACCAGTATCTAAATAAATTAAAGGTACATAATATAATGGGGGGAAAAATAAAGTATTGCTACTAACTCTACTTCCAGGAATGTTTATGCTGTATTGGACACTGCTAAACTCTGTTGTATTTTGACCCACATGTATGGAATGGAAATCCAAAGTAAAGTAGACAACTGTCCAAAAAATACCTTGTTCCTTTGGTCAGCCCCCTTTTTTAATATTATGAACCCAATGATCAGCTTCTCTTTTATTTCATAAGGCCACTGTGGGTATCCCTAGGTATCCTAAACAATCTAGAGAATGGGCATAGAATAGGCCACAGGGGTGGGGGACCTGCGGCCTTGAGGACACATATGACCATCTAGGTCCTCCAGTGCAGCCCTTTGACTGAATCCAAACTTCACAGAATAAATCCCCTTAATAAAAGGATTTGTTCTGTAAAACTTGAGCTCAGTCAAAAGGCTGCACCCAAAGCCACATGTGGCCTCAAGACTACAGGTTCCCCACTCCTGGAGGGCAAAAACAGACACATTTATAACTGTAACAGCTTTGTTGTCTATACTGGTAACAGTTAGCTGTCTAGAACTGAGAGAAAATAGACTGTTGCTAGATGCATTAACTTGGTGTAAGGAATAATGTGGAGATTCAGATCGAAAGATTTCCTCTCCATTAAAAAAAAAACCTGTAGGAAAACTGATCTCAAATTTTCTCTCCAATAAAGGCAGAACTAGAGTCCAATATGTGAATTAATAATGCAGCAAGGAAAGGACTGAAGTTTCCAAAATAAGCCAATTGAAGACATGACCAGGTGCCTATTTAATTGAGAAGTACTTTTCATTTTTAAACAACTGAGACATCTTCACTGCAGATCATTCTTCCTGGGAAAGAACATAGTAATAAGTAAATCATATGGAAAGTGCATAGTGTAAGAAAGCTACTGCTATTTGTACTACAGGGAAATTATGACCATGTTCTGTTCACAGCCTTCACCATTATAATGTTATTACACAGCCATTAAATTGAAGCTGTTATTTCACTGCTAAAACAACTGATCAATATCCATTACCATCCACTGTTGGTTGGATCCAAAATGAGATTATATACTAAATGAGCCACAGACAAGGTAATGATCCTACTACACTGATATATTTAAAGACATTCCCTGAAGCTTCCAATTTCCTTAAGAGATGGTACAAATTAACAACGAAGTCCCCTGGATAGGTGGGAAAATATATTTTAATGATTTTCTATCCTGTAAAAGAGTATGTTAGCTGTAGAACATGAATCCTGGGAGAAAACTCTTACTATTATGTTATTCCTAGTTATGTCTATGATAGTCTGACCCTTTAGAGAAAGTTCTCTACTATTCATAATAAAGATTAGCTTGTACTGTAGTGAGTAAGGCATGTTCAGGGTTTAATTGGGTAGGATGACTTCCTTTGGCTCAGCTGGCAATACATAACTTTCCAGTTACCAATAATATTTAAACTGTGCTGATGTAGGTCCCTTTCAGTTTAAAAATTATAGTATTATTTGATTCAGAACCTCTTCAATATCCATCTCTCAAGTAATGGGCTCTCCAAGTAGTAAACTGGCTTTTTTTTTATTAATTTATTTTGATTTATCAATAATCACTTCCATATGCTTTTGAGTTTAAAATTTTTCTCCCCTTTCCTCCCCACTGCCTTCCCCAAGACAGCACACAATCTGATATAGGTTATACATTTACATTCATATTAAACATACTTTCACATTAGTGATGTTGTAAGTAGAAATTAAAACCAATAGGAGGAACCATCAGAAAGAGGAAACAAAACTCAACAGAAGAGAAAAAAAAATAACAATTCGGCTTCCATAATTCTTTCTTTGGGTGTGGATAGCATTTTCCATCACAAGGCCTCTGGAGATGTCTTAGATCCCTGTATTGCCAGGAAGGGTTAAGTTTATCAATATTAGTCATCACACAACGTGGCTGTTATTGTGTACGATGTTGTCTTGCTTCTGCTCACTTCACTCAGCCAGCATCAGACCATACAAGTCTTTCTAGGTTTTCTGAAGTCAGCCTGTCTATCATTTCTTATAGCACAATAGTATTCCATCACATTCATATACCACAACTTGCTCAGCCATTCCCAAATTGATGGGCATCCTCTCAATTTCCAATTCTTTGCCAACACAAAAAGAACTGCTATGAAAATTTTTGTACATGTAGATCCTTTTCCCATTTGTGTGATCTCTTTGGGATATCGCCCTAGAAGTGCTATCGCTGGGTCAAAGGGTATGCACATTTTGATAGTCCTTTGGGCATAGCTCCAAATTGCTCGCCAAAATGGTTGGATCATTTCACAACTCCACCAACAATGCATTAGTGTTCCAATTTTCCCACATCTTCTCCAACATTTATCATTTTCCTGTTTTGTCACATTGGCCATTCTGATAGGTGTGATGTGGTACCTCAGAGTTGTTTTGATTTGCATTTCTCTAATCAATAGTGATTTAGAGCATTTTTTCATATGACTGTAGATGGCTTTAATTTCTTCATCTGAGAATTGTCTGTTCATATCCTTTGACTACTTATCAATTGGGGAATGGCTTGTATTCTTATAAATCTGACTTAATTCTCTATATATTTTAGAAATGAGGCCCTTATCAGAGAGACTGGTTGTAAAAATTCTTTCCCAATTTTCTACCTTCCTTCTAATCTTAGTTGCATTGGCTTTGTTTGTGCAAAAACTTTTCAATTTAATGTAATCAAAATTATCTATTTTGCTTTTTGTAATGTTCTCTATCTCCTTTTTGGTCACGAATTCTTCTGTTCCCCATAGATCTGACAGGGAAACTATTCCTTGCTCTCTCAGTTTGCTTATAGTATCAGCCTTTATATCTAAATCATGTACCCATTTTGACTTTATTTTGGCATGTGGCGTGAGATTTTGGTCTATGCCTAGTTTCTGCCATACTCTTCCAGTTTTCCCAGCAGTTTTTTTCAAAGAGTGTGTTCTTATCCCAGAAGCTGGGGTCTTTGGGTTTATCAAATAATATATTACTATAGTCATTGACTACTGTGTCTTGCATACTTAACCTATTCCACTGATCCACCACTCTATTTCTTAACCAAGTAAACTGGCTTATTAAAGAGGCTGAATAATTTTCCTTTTTGATTTTTTTAACCCTCCAAACAAAATAGAATACATTTTAAATATGTTTAAGTATCTTCATGGAGTCAAGTTATTGTTTCCTGTTATTCTTAGTATTTTCTGAAACAAATTAATATTTAAATTAAAATGACTGGATATAAAAAGAGGTATTGCTTTGGGGATAGAAGACCAGGAAATGTTTATACTAGAATGTCATGTATTCTTGCTTGATATTAATTCATGATTATAAGATACAAGCCACCTTCACCAAGAGGAAAGAAATGTACCATTAGTAGAGAAGCAGAAAGAAGGAATCAATATACAGTATACATTTTCAAGCCAGATCAGACTTGGGGTCTATTCATGGCCTGCCTTTATGTATCCTTACTTCACAATAGTATATTCAAAAATCTCAGCTATAGTTCTTCCATATATACTATAGCACTAGCTGAGGGTTCTTGACTACACACACACAAACACACACACACACACACAGCAATGCTCTCTAAGGACGTTATAGCTCTATATCTATAATATATGTTCCTGTGACCTGTAAGAGCAGAAAGATTATTCCTTAAAATTTAATTTCTTGCATGATATTAACTCTAAATTTAATATACATATAAATATATGTACACATGTACACATATGCAAGTGTGTATAGATACATACGTGCACATATACATATTTTATACATGTATTATGTTTGTATGTATATGTATATACATTTGTATATACACATCTATTTCCCCTTGTGAACATAGAAGTGTCTGAGAACTGTATATTTATCTAGCATTAATGGAAGAATATGTAGTATTATTAGAATTTTGTTGCATAAGTTCATGTAGTAGATTATCTCATAATATGTTTAGTTGTATTAGGAAGTCACTTTGTACTCATGAAACCACATCTTCATAAAGCGACATGTATAACAAATGGGAATGTGATAATGATTTGTTTTGAATTAATATAAATAAAATGGGGCAAAATGCTGTAAATTCCAAGTATGTGGAAAAGATTGGTACACATTAAATTTTTTACTTTGTGTAACAATGCCATTCTTTAAAGACAGATAGGGTCATTTTAATAATTTTATTAATGAATTCCATCCCATCATAAAAGTATATGCATTAACAATGACAATCAACTATTACTTAGATTTAAGTAAGACTTAGTACTTATTCTCCAACTATTACTTAGCGCGGACTAGAGTATTAGCTTCTGAGTTTGAATCCTGCCTCTGACACTTATTATTTGTATTACATTAGGAAGTCACTTAATCTCCCCATATTTCAGTTTGTTCATGTATAAAATGGAGGAGTTGAACTAAATGCTTTGTAAAGTCCCATCTAATTCTATATTTATAATATATGGTCTTTTGACCAATAGGATTTCTTACTATTTAATTTGTTGCATTGGTTCACTCTAAATTTAGTGCTTTGGACAGTGGTCCAATTATCTTTTATTTTCTGTCACTCTAACTCTTTCAATACAGCATGAAAATATTAGCTTTTTTGATTATCATGCCACAAGATGAGCTCATATGGAGCTTGCAGCCCATTAAAACTCCTAGATTCTTTTTTTTCTCCATACAGACTGTTGTCTAGCAACAAATCCTTCATCTTGCACTTGAAAAGTTGATTTTCTTTTGAAGTGCAGGACTTTATATTAATCTGTATTCCATTTCATTTTATTTAAATTGGCTCATTGTTCCAATCTGTCAAGATGTTTCCAGATCCTCACTCTTTCATCCAATGTGGTTGAGCATTCTCAGTTTTTTGTGAGATACAACACTGATAAGCATGCCATTTATGCCCTCAGCCAAGGCACTAATAAAAATGATGGATAACACAGAACCAAAAATGAATCCTTGGGGTATTCCACAAGAGAGCACCTCTTAACTTGATATCATCCTAGTAACGACCATTTGGAATCAGTCTTTCAACCAGGTCTTACTGCACTCTGTTGTCATCTAGTTCATTGGTGCAAATAGAAACAGGGGTCAATAAACCATATAAGGATCCCCAGGGGCCTCATATTGACTTAGAAAACCATGCTTTATTGTATTTTTATTTATTTTGTTAAATATCCCCAATTACATTTTATCTGGTTCAAACCAAACTAGGGAGTACTGTGGTCCATGTGTTTGACACATTTGATTTAGTTCAACTCTCGCCAACTACTTGATGAGAAAAGAATGAGACTTGTCACATGCTTTGCTAAAATCTAGTTATATCCATGTCATCCAATATCTAATATTTATCTAATTTTACAATTAAGAAAGAAAGTTAGGTTAGTTTAGTATGACTTGCTCCTGATGAAGTCATACTGCCTCTCAGTTATCACAGTTTTCCTTTATAGATTTTCACTAGCCATTCCTTAAATTGTTTGTTATAGAATACTGGCAGGAATTTAAATCAGTATCATTGTCCTTTAGTTCGTTTACTCTACTTTTTCTTTTAAAAAGCATGGGACCATTTTTCTTTCTTTAACTTTGAAGCAATTCTCACATTCATCATAATCTTTTCAGATCATTAACAATGGTTCAGGGAGCAGCTAGGTAGCACAGTGGACAGAGTACCAGTCCTGGAGTCAGGAGGACCTGAGTTCAAATCTGGCCTCAGACACATGATCCTTACTAGGTGTGTGACCCTGGGCAAGTCACTGAACCCCAATTGCTTTGCCAAAAAAATGGTTCAACAACTGTATCCCCAAGTTATTTTAATACCCTGGATTCCTGCTGTCTTCTCATTTATAAGAACTTGGAAACAGAAGTTCATATATTTAGAACTGGAATATGCCTCATCTACTCTAATGTTGCATTGCCATAGAAGACTTGCAGAAATGGGGTAAAACATTATTGGGGGTGCTAGTCATAAAAGCACAACATATGGACAACTCAATATTGATACCTACAAGATATGTAAAGAAATAGAAAGAAGTCATTTACAGCAATGGTGCCCTACATTTTTTGATCAGATATCTTCTTGCAAATAAGCAAATAAATATATGAATAAATAAATACATGAGCAAGCGTTCCCAATCAATATGTCTATATTTGTTTATTTACAAATTACATTCATGTATCACTGTACTTAAGGCAGTTAGATGGCTTAGTGAATAGAGCACTGAGCCTGGAGACAGGAAGATATGAGTTTAAACCTGACCTCAGGCATTTATTAGCTGTGAGACCTTGGGCAAATTTGCATTAATCCACTGGAGAAGGTAATGGCAAACCACTCCAGTATCTTTGCCAAGAAAAACCCATGGAAAGTATGGTCCATGGCATCATAAAGAGTCAGACATGACTAAAAACAACTGAATAACAACCAACACCACTGGAAGAGTAGTATGCCATCAAGCATATACAATAGTAATAATAAAAAGATAAAATATTTTATTCTTTCAATTGTTAATTGTTCAAAATGTTTGTTCTCATTAAATATTATTAATTGATTCTATTACTCTTTAAAAAATTAATGCTTTGTGATACAGCAATGTACCATACTGTGTCACTGTCAAAAACTCTATATTATATAACTGCCTAAGAGAGCTTACAGTTTACCATGTTTCTATACATGACACTCATACATATGGCATATGGTCAAAATAATGTCACTAGTGACAATTTGTGTATCAAATATTGATAAAGCATTTTTTAAAAATCAACAAACTTTCAAAAATTTCCCCAAATTATATATATTTTTCTTTTCACGTGCTTTAACACTGATTTGGTATAAATTGGCTCCAGGAGCTGGGTTGAACCTGTTTCTTATTATTGGCAGATGGGCAGTACAGGGTATGTGGGATAGCTTTCTAATGGCTTACAGTCATCTAATTTGAATTCTGGGCCATAAAAAATAATTATTTGGAATGAGCTTCATTATTATGTCAGCTATTATCTGAAATATAGAGGTAGGAATTCTACAGTAAATATGCTTAGACACTGACTTGGACTGTGCTTATAAATAGTCCTTCTTGGAGTATTGACTTGTTCTGTTTTGGCCTTTAATCCACTCATGAAAAACAAAGCAACTACAATTTTTCAGTGATTTTTTTTCTTGAGGCAACATGCTGTCTAATCAGTCTTGAAGCTCTTCTTTTATAATTTTTTTTTGATACACTTCTTGGTTGATCAGATTGCATATTATTTTCTTCAGTCACAAACAGTTTATAGTAATATTTTTCTCTTGATTAAATTATTTCTTTCTTGAATGTGGGGTCCTGACTTGTTTGAGCTAAGTATCATCATATTCCATAGGAACAACTAAATTTAGAAGCAGATCTAATTCTTTTTTTTTTCCAAATGGACCACACATGGCAATATGACAGTGGTTATCTGAGAGGGCAGTTAACTCAGAGGAAGGAAAACTCGAGTTTAAATCCTGCCTTTAATGCCTGTTAGCTATGTGACCCTAGAAGGTCACTTAAACTCTGTGTCTCAATTTCATCATTTGTAAAACCTGTCTCTTTAAGCACCATACAATCTCGTGTTGTTGTGGAGATCAAATGGAGTTAGCTTGATAAGTAAAGAACTCAGCAAACCCTAAAGCACTATACAAATTCTAACTATTGTTATTAATATTTTCCACATTCATTTTTTACCTCTTTTTCAATATCTTGATATTCAACACAGAGATATTTTTTTTCTCTTGGAATACTTTCTCTATTCATTGTTTTTTCTCCCCTTCATAGGCTTTTGTTGCTTTCTCAACATTTAACACATTTTACAATCTGGACACAAACTACTTTTCGAATCTTATTCCTTATTATTCTCCTTCATGTAGTCTGCAATCCAAACAAGTAGACTTCTTGTTCTTTCTTGCTTTTTTTTTTTTTGGTGAGGCAATCGGGGTTAAGTGACTTGTCCGGGGTCACACAGTAGTTAAGTGTTAAGTGTCTGAGGCTAGATTTGAACTCAGGTCCTCCTGACTCCAAGATCAGAGCTCTTTTCACTGCACCATCTAGCGGCTCCTTCTAGTTTCTTTCAAGACTCAATTTAAGCACCCCCTTTTACACAAAGCATTTCTTGACCCTGCCCTCCCCCAAGATGTTAGTCTCTTCCACCTCAAAATTATCTTCTATTTTGTGCAATCCTATATAAGTACTATATGTTGTTTTCCCCAGTAAAATATAATATACTGGAGGGTAGGGGTTATTTCATTTTTGTCTTTGTATCTCAAGAACCTAGCACAGTGCCTGGTACAGAATAGATGATTAATATATTTTTTGCTGATTACTTATCTTCTAACAACCCATTTTACAGGGATGTCTACCCTGGCTACTCAAAGAAATAACCCTATGGGTGAGTCACATGTGTAGCTTTGCTGCTGGTAATACCTCTACCTCTGTTACTACAAGCTTTCTTTCTTTTTTTTTTATTTTAGGTAATTGGGGTTAAGTGATCAGGGTCACATAGCTAGTAAGTGTCAAGCATTTGGTCTGAGGCCCGTCTGAGGCTGGATTTGAACTCTGGTCCCCTGACTTCAGAGCCTGTATCCTAGCCACTGTGCCACCAAGCTGCCCCAATTACAAGCTTTCTTAAAGCCACTTGATCTGGCTGTTCCTAATATTGCTCAGACTACTTCATCCCCTTGCTGACCCAGCTCTGATGAGGATGGGATCTCCCTTAAACTTCAACAGCTTCTTTCTCAGGTTGTATGTGTCTTGTCATAGTAGCTGCTTAGCCCATGGTAGGGGGGTGAGAAGGGAGAAGGAAACTAGCCACCCAGCCCACTAGTACAGTAGCTGGCCAGGTAGAAGAGTCCCATCTAGAAACCAACTAGAGATGTTTGAGGTGGGAGTCCCTGAACATGATTTTTTTCCTATACCTCTTATGTACCCCTGGACTAAAAAGCCCCCACCTTGGAGGCCACTGATCTAGCACATTGGATGGGCTTTTGTGGAGAATACATAGAGTCATGAAAAAAATTAAAGGAGAAGAGGAGGAAAAAAAATTAAAACAGTAATAATAGTTTATATTTGCATAGTGCAAAGTGCTTTCTAAAATGTTTTTGTTACAAAGGCCCTAGGACAGTTGAGGACACTCAGACTCAAAGAGATTCAATAACTTCCCCAGGGCCATGCAGTCATTTAGTGTTGAAGTCGGAATTTGAACCCAACTCTGTGGATAATACTCTTTTCACTACCAAATCAACAAATGATAGAAGGATTTAAGATAGTTTCCTCCTTCCCTCATGCATCCCAAGCCTTATTTTTCATTTGCCCCAAAGAAGGAAACAAGAAGAAGCATTTGGTTATCCTATGAGTTCTGGTTACTTTCAATTAGAGTCTCAGTACCTTTTTCTCTCCTTAATTTTACTTTTAAAAAAAAAACATATTTATAAAACCACATTGAATTGCCCCTTCATCAATTGCCATGTAGACAATAGAATCACATTTATCTTCCTCTACACATGAAAGGACACTAAACAGATCTGGACTTGGCACCATCCAAGATACTTGTTGTACCTCATTACACGGTTGTCAATGCCCTGTACATACAGCCCTTGCCTCATTTTAAGGCTATATAATAATGAAAATGAGCTCATGTGACATGCAGGACATCATGAATCATTATCATCATATTCAAAGATTAAGAGAAAGCCAAACACTGTGTGGTGGTATTTCTATCAAATCCAGCAGTTATTATTCAACTTTAATAGTATTGTTCTTTCGGGATACTTTTTTGTTCATGTTTCAAAATTTCAAGATCCTCTTTAAACTTATTGATTTTAACATACTATAGCATTTATTTAATTGCTTGATGGTGGTTATTAGTGCTTTCTTATATATTTTACAAAATGAGCAAAAATCAACATGAATATCTCCGAGTAAATCATTTTCATTTTGAGCATCAGTCTCCTCTTCTATAAAATAAAGGACCTAAGTCTTAAGGCCCCTTCCAGTTGTTGAATCTATGATTGATCTCGTTTGAAAACATCGTGCTCTGGCTTACCAAAATATGATTAATTGGGCGAAATTTATTAGTTAATCCCTCCAGAACCACAGGTTTAGGAAGATCTGGACTTCAATCTTTGTATGTCTTTCTATTTAAATAGAATTTTGATCTATCACACTTTCAGAATGTTTCCATTTGCCTAAATTCCTTATCTTATATTTCTTCTTAAAGTCAGGTTTAAAAATGAGTTAAATAGCTGTCAGCCATTAGACATTTTAGAGTCACCATTAATTTCATGCCCCTCATTTATTAGTCAGCTCATTTTTCTCTACATTATTTCTCTTCCCTTAATACTGTTATTAAAAAAAACCTTACTAATTCTCCCCAGACCCTTTGGCTACAATTAACTCATTATTTTATTTTATTTAAGTTTCCTTATGTTTCTTTCCCTAATGCTTTAACTGATGTATATTATAATTTACTTTTGATCCTGCCTTCCTTTATGACACTAGAAGAGTTTGTATGGCAGCCCATTTTTTGGATTTTTTTTCTTCTATTTTGTTTTCTAAAACCTATCCTCTTTCTGGTGGTCCATGGCTCAAAAACATATCCTACATTAACTAATCTGAACTATGAATTTGGAACTATCAACTTCTCAGTTACAAATTTTAGCTCTTCTGCTCTGTACTACAGATTTCTGAATTCAGTTCTACTCATCAAATAATTCTTAAACACCTATTCTCTGCAAAGCTTTACACTAAGCACTGGGGATAGAAACAAATATTAAAGTAAAAGGCACTAGTTTGACCAGGTAGGAGATAGCATTTGCACTGATGCTAGAAGAGGGAGGTTGATATAAACCATAAAAAGGAGAGCATATTGCATGTTAAGCAGTAATTTATTTGAGGAGAAGGTCTGACAAAGTTTGTTAGGGATATGGGAAGGAAAGAGAACATTTTCAGCTAGAGGAATAAGGCAGACAAAGTGGCACTAGATCTGGAACTTAAAGAAAGATAAAGGTTCTGAAATGCAGAGTTCAGGAGAGTACATTCCAGATATGTGGGATAACTTCAGATGATGTACCAAGGCAAGAAATTGCATGGCAAAGTCAGTGAGCAGGTAATAATCCAGTTTGACTATAATATAAATTGTAAATGCCAGGCTAAGGACATTGCATATTTAAGAGACTCACTAGCATACAGGGTACAAAATCAGTTATTTCTTCTTAGCCTTCACAAACTTCAAAAGGTCTTATTCTAACATATCTTTATGATATGAAAGTAACTCTGGATTCTTGATGATTAGACCAGTGCAATTAACACAAATACTGAGAGACTTTACTGTTAGCTTATGCTGGAGAGACTTAAAAATGTAGTCCCAGTAACAGACTGTGTATCATTTCTGTGGACCAGACAAGGAGTATACAAAGACACACATGCAGATATGTAAACACAATAAAACAAAAGAAAAATACAAAATGGCACTCAGAACATGCAACTGCCTTCTAAATTTTAGACAGTCTAAAATATTAACTTAGTTCTTGATGTTTTAAATGTGAAGTCCTCATCTAGTGAGTAAAGGTGGAGATGGTATTGGAGGGAATAAATTATATTGGTCTTGACATTTTTACTGGAAATGAAAGAAAGAATCATAAGGAAGTGGCAGTTAAATGGAAGGATGGTTCACTGGTTCTCCTCTGAGAAGTGAGTAAAAAAATGGTGAAGTTTATTTTATCTTGCTTTCAAAGTCAACAAGAAATATGGGAAATTTGCTCATCTCATACCACAGTGCTCATATTAAGCATTTCAATATGATATCCACAAACGAGTTTCTGCTTGAACAACTGGTAAAGAATGGAAGCTAAAGAAATTCTAGGAAGAATTCACTAAGACCTTTCAAATAAAATGCTCTTCTCTTTGATGCTTGATGAATTCAGTGGAAAGATGTGTGTGTGTGTGTGTGTGTATGTATGTGTGTATGAAATGACAACAAAAATGAAAACCATGGAAAACACAATTTTGGCATATGAAGAAACAGTTCATAGGCCTGTAGATTGTGTTGAAACTTCATGCCTAAAAATCCTAAATACTTTCTTCAAAATGAGAGTCAGCAGATTCTGGTCAGGATAAACAGCAAGTATCACGAAAGTGAAATTGGTTACAATGGAAGATAAAAAATTGATTATTAACATATGGGAAACTAAAATTAACAGTAAACTGTAAGAAAGAACAGCAATGGGAAAATGTAAAAATAAAGTGAGCAAATGAGGCAACTCTAACCTGATATATTTGGAGGAGCTTTTTATATCAAGCATTGGGAAATGAGAACAGATAAAATATGGACACAAACAATTACCTTATAATAAGGTAAAGATAAACTATGTGATTTTAACAGTGTGACTCATACCACCACAGATACTAAATGATCCTCAAAACCACTTCAGTCAGCAAAGATTTGATCTTATTCAAGGAGACATGACAGTCAAAGCAACACTGATTTAGGGTATTATCTAATTTATAAACTATTATGGAAGAGTATGGTAGAAGAATGTAAGCACCACTTCATAGAAACATCAAGAAAACAGAGCTTAACAAACCTAAAGAAAACTTTGTCATGAGACCTACCTAAGTCATATTGTGAACATTTCAGGATGAAATTGAAAAAGTCACCAGACCAAAAAAATAGGGGGAAACTAACAAAGAAACAAAGAAAAGCTGGACAGCTCTCAACACAACACAGAGTATTTATTATATAGGCTTTCATGAAATGCAAATTTATTGCTATATATTTTGAATTCTCTCTTACACTCTGCTGTGCACATGACACGCTTTTTTCTTTTCTTATTTTATATTTAAGTTTCAACATATAAGTTTATATGTTTCTTTTTCCTTGCTTATTGTATATTTAAGTTTCAGTAATAAAAAATTTTTAAAAAAACTGTCTATACATAATTGGAAAAAATAAAATACTACTAAGTGAGGAAGAAAAGAAACTGTTCAGGAGAGAGTCTAAACAGAAAAACCCTTCTCCTTTATTAAGAAAATGTAAAAACATTAGTTTGATAGTGTTTTACTCTGTTTATTGTCGTTATCACTGTCCACTCGTTTAATTTTCCTTCACCCCCAAATAGCTAAAAACAATAATTATTTTTTCTCGTTCTTTAAATTCCATACTGGTCTTGTCTCTCTTCTGACTTTATTCCTATAGGCCTATGTAACTCTAATTCTCAGGGGACTTTCCATCATATTCCAGATAGATATTCAAAGAAAGCAGCAGACCTCTCAGAAATATATTAGCTCCTGTAAGGGATTCCCTCCTCTACAGAAAGTGGGTCCAAGTGGTCAGTGTTCCCTCTCTTTTACTTTCATTCTCAGTGCCACTTTCTTCTACCTTCCAAAATACAGACACAAGTTAAGAGCTTCCTCTTTCTGTTCAGATATTTTTCCTCCTTCAACAAGAATGCATGGACACTTGGATTATAGGATGCCCAAGATTTTCATTAATGGTGGTCCAGAATATAGGAGAGTTTACCTCACCATTTCCCTAGTATAAACACTAGAATTTATTTATTTTGTGAATATATAAACATCACATGTTCTAAGGCAGTCGGGGTTTAGGATTCTCAACTCTTAGTTCCCTCTACTGTCAAAATAGCCTGCTTTCTAAAATAATAGAATAGATAAATAATTAAAAGTCATATGTTTTAATACAGAAGCCACTGTAATCTGAATGATTTGTGTAGCAAATCTTGCCTAAAAGGTTCAGAGGAGTCTTTTCAACAGACATAGTTTTCTTGTGTTTTTCACACCAACTGTAATTGCTTGTCTTAAAGTCAAAGTTAATTTCCTTATACCCTTTTGTTTGTACAAATATGCTATAAATCATAGCAATGACATTTGGCTCTGATCTATTCCTTCACCCAAACCAGTCATTTTTATACTCTTTCACTACCTTTATGGTTTTCAAGTACTAAAATTTGCCACAGATCCTGCCTTTGTAGTCTCTGCTTTATTTCAAATATCCCATTTTATTCAGATGCACAGGTACTCCACATAATGAGAGCACAGAATCCCCAAATACTGAAATTGACAATCTCATAATGAGCAGTTTTAGCATCATTGCTTGCATTTGTATTTTCAGTGATGATGAAAGACAGCATGGTTGAGTGATGCTGAAACACAAGAATCATAGGATTATATATCTAAAGCTAGAGGAAACTTTAGAGGTCATGTAGTACAAGCCTCTGTTTTACATTTTTCTACATACTAAAATTGAGAGGTTACGAGCTAGCTTCAGATCACACAGGTAATAAAATTCAAACCTCCTATTTCTCCAAATTTAGGACTCTTTCTGAGGTACCAGAGTAACATTTCTAACACTTAGCTATGTGACCTTGGACAAATCACTTGAACCTCTGTATCTCAGTTTCCTTATCTATAAAAAGGAAAAAGAAAAAAGAGGAGGATGGGGGAGAGGGTAATAGTTTTCTGTCTAAACCACAGGCTTGTTTTGAAGAAATAATAAATTATCAAGTGATATGGTATATCACTTTACATTGTTTGCCACAAATTATTAATGATAGCTTACTATATCATTTATATAAAATGATATGGTGAGCTTTAATTAAAATTTGTGGCAAATCATTCAAAGTATTGGTCCCAGGTAATCTTTTGCCCTGAATTGAATACTCAGTGGACCCCAAAGTATGCTATGCCTTTCCTCTACCCTAATTCACAAAAGGGATCCAAGACAGGAGAAATACTGGCCTTCCTATTAAGCCATTTCTATGATCTCCAGAGGCTCTCTTTCTCAGATGGGAATGAATATTCCAAAGGGGATGGTCAGCAATGTCATTCATATGCTTCAGAGAGATCAAGAAAGACAAAGATTAGGAAAAGAACACTGGAGTCAGCAGTAAATCAATGTTTACTTGATGGAGCAACTTCACTCACGTGGTAGAACATGAAGCCATATTACAAGGGTCTGAAAAATAAGTGGTAAGTGAGGAAGTATAGAAAAAAAGGCTAAAGGTAGCCTTTTTCAAGAGGTTTGGCTGCAATTTGAAGGGACAACAGAGTTAAATGAAGGATTTTTAAGGACTGGGATATCTGGGCATGATGCTCAGTGAAAGGGAAATAGAAGGTAAAGAAAGTGAAGTTAAAAATTAGGGACAGAGAGAGAATGATTAAGGCCAAAATCCGAGAGGAGACCAAAAGGATAGGTAGAGGAATTGATATCAACAAGAAGAACCACTTAATCCTCTGAGAAGAGCAAAGGAGGAGAAAACATAGCATGATGTTCAGATGATTTGAAGTGTGGGGCTGAGGATAAAAGGCACTTCAGGAGGATCATCTTATTTTTTTCTGAGGTGGATGAGATGAGGTCTTTTGCTAAGATGTAGGTGGGGGAGCAGTATAGGCTGCTTAAGGACAAAAGAAGTGGGGTTGGTACAGATGATGTCACATGATCATTAAGTAAAGGAAGAGTAAAAGGATTGAGAAGCAGATGTGATGGGACAGCCCATTGAAATTGTATGAGATAAATTTGTGGGAGACTCAACAGTTAGTTGGCTTTCTCCAGCTGCCAGTTACCATTTTCTCCTCATCACTTACATGGTTTTCTGATATAATAGGAGAGAGAAGGATAGATAAAACATCTTACTAAACCTCATCTAGATGATCAGCCTTAACAATCCAGAGAGGCAGCTGCATTTGACAATTTGTATGACAATATATTTCAACAGGAGTTCCTGAATATCATAGAAATTAACAGATTTAAAAAGAATTGAAACTTCTTAAGGAATATAATGGCCTGATATAAAATACAGTTCATTACATTGGAAAAGGAAAGTTCTGAGCAATAGGGAAGAATTTGTATAAGATTCCCCTTTGTAAATATGGATTATCTGTTACCTCCTATTGTCTCAGGAAAAATAAAGTATTGCATCTAATTATATCCTTCTTTTGCATAAAATCTATGTACTTATTTTTATTTGCATAAAATCTATATACTTATTATAATTACTAAAATTAATTTCAAACTATGGCACATCAATTTTATTTCATATTTTATTGCATTCTATTATATATGTGTGGAAAAGTTGATTCTTAATTGCTTTATGTAATTCTGTCTGTTTTGATTATATTACAAAGTAATTTGCTATAGAGGGTATTGAGTAGCTATTAATTACAGTTCCATAACATTTCCTAATTACCAATATTTCACTTTAGGAATTTTTTAAATAGGGTCATTTAATACACATCTTTCCTCTAGGTCTTTACTTCTGAAACCTAAAGGCTTACATTGTAAAATAACCAATTTATTTTCATTGTGTCCTTTGCAATCATGCCCTTTGTTAAATAGAAGTTTAAACATTAAAATAAGAGATACATATTTAGGTAAATTGATCTTTTAGAAAACTTTATACAAGGGAAATTGTAGGGTTGTTTTTTTTTATTTATGAACCTCACAAACACCAACAATCATGTACACTTCCATACATAAAAATAATTAAAATAGGATTATATGTGAAATAGAACTTTAAAATATACACAGTAAGTTTAACAGAGTAATACCAAGAGAGTTTCTTCTTATCTTCCTCACCATCTGTTGCCTTGGACAGGGAAAAACTTCAGAGTTTAGCAGAGTGAGCACAGCTAAAGAGGCATTTGCCAATCCTAGGCTAAAGGTCTCTCTGCCAGTTATAAAAGAACCCCACGTTATGCCAGCTGATGGCTTTCACTAAGCTTGAATTGGGAAGTGGCAGAGACCAAAGCTCCCATGTGGGATTTAGCTCAGTAGAGGAGCATCATAGGAATCTAGCCTTACAGCATAGTAGTGCAGGTGAAGTAATCCAGGGATTGACTTATCTAGTAGAGATGCCATGCCCTGTGAGGAACAATTCTAGAGGATCATTAGAGCAACTCAGTCTAGTAATGGAGCCACCTGTCCGGAACAGACCCTACCCTAGAAGTGAAGTTCTTGAAGACTCTTCAAGTGAGAGGAAATTCATTGCAGCTCTGTAGTTCTGGGATAGGGGGGCTGTATGTGGAGGGAAAGAGGAGAGAAGGAGAGGGGGAAAGAGGGAGAGGAAACAGGAGATGTATGGACATTGGAGCTCTGTAGTTCCAGGGAGATGGGCAGTATGTGGAGGGCAAGAGGAGAGGAGAGGAGGAGAGAGAGGGAGAGGAAACAGATGTATGGACATTAGGGCTCTGTAGGTCTGATGTGTATTGCCTTGGCCACATGAATTCCCTACATGTGTGCCTTACTATCATAGTATTCTAAATTGTACCCAATGTTCCCATAGATGTTTTGTATATTGATGGGAGAGTATGCTCTAGGTTTTTAGGAGCAATGCTTTGTAATTTAAGTTAATATCATTGGCAAAAGTGCTGTACATCTACTGGCTGATTGCTAATGGGAAACACTTTTGGGAACTCAGGCTCTGCAGTATAAGGAACATAGGCACAAAAATCACTCTTAGAACTCTAATAGAATAATGGGAGTGTTCCCCAAGGGTATGATTTATATTGTGAGATATCGGTCTAAACCTATTTTCTGTCAGACTTCTTTCTATTTTCCTCAGAATTTTTTTTGTTGTTGTTGAATAGTGAACTCTTATCTTTGCTGTCTTTAAGTTTATCAGAAACTTTAAAGTTGTCCATTTTTAGTAATGTATTTGGTTGGTGCATTACTGTGTATACTATGATCCATCCTATGCTAAAGAATTCATGTAACTTCCTGTATCAGGCAAGAGAATAAATGCTTAGAAATAACCTTAATAATGAAGTCCTTTTAAATACAAAGACTTCTATCTAAGGGTAGTCACAGTTCTACAATCTTAGAGAAATCAACTATAGTAGGTTGTGCCACAGAGTAGAACAGACAGTATGTGGTCAGACACTACAATATGACAGAACCCAATGTGCTCAATGTCAGTTATTAGTAAATCAGAGACAAGGAATGCCAAAGCTGAAGGGCATAATCAGAAAATGACGTGGAAGAACACCTAGGATGTAACAAAACCAGGAGAAACTGAGGGACAAGTGAGAGCTAAGAAATTAGTAGAGCATCTAAGCAGGCATACAGGCCAATTGGAAAGCCAGAAAAAGCCATAATCAGAACCTAAGTGTCTCAGGATTATATATAATTCCCATAGACATAGAGCCAAAAGATATCCTGGGCACACAAAGAGTTGTTTCTCTAGAACTTCTTTTTAATGGTGAACTGGAGCATGCCAGCTATGCCACCTCTCCACCTTAGAGGAACTGGTTGGGTGGCTTCATACACTGATTAATCTACTCAATTCAGATGAGAAATGTTAATTAAGACCCAGAGAAAGGGAATGATTTCCCCATGGTCACACAATTATATTGTAGCAAAGCTACTTGTATTTAGTCCTCTTTTCTTCACAAGAAGATGGTCAATATATCACATTTTAGGAATAAATATAAAGATCTCATTGAAAATGAAAGTATTGTTATATAATTAAAATTATTATACTGTCCAAATTACTCTACATATTTAATGATATTCTAATGAAATTTTCAAAGGATTACTTTATAGAATTAGACAAAGGAGTAAAAATTTGTTTAGAAGAATAAACATAATAAATATCAAAAGGGATATAAATATATATGCAGATGTGTTTTATATATATATGTATGTATGTAAGTATGTATGTATGTATGTATGTATGTATAGAGAGAGAGAAAGGAGGGGGGGAGGTGGAGAAGAAGGAGGCCTTGGGAGGATGAAATCTCAAGCTCTGCTACAAAACAGTAATTACATATTGGATAACAAATAAAAAACCAAATCAGTGAAATAGTCTGTATGAATGAGACCTGGAAATAAATACACATAGAATTCTACTGTTTAGTTAACCCAAGAAGAGAAACTGCTAGTAAAGCCATTTTTTAAAATTTGAAGTCTAAAAACTGGAAAGTAGTCTAGGGAATAGATTAGATTAACATGTTACACTTTAAAATAAATTCCCATTTGGTAGCATATCCATATATAATTTGTAAACCATATAACATATGCATTTTAAATAAGGGATGCTTTGAATATAATGGCATATCATATCAAAAAGCCACACAGTAAGAAAATTAAAGAATAAAAGATCATGTACTTTTACAATTATGGGTGGAAGAAGGTATAAACGAAGGATAAAATAAATTTTAAAAAATAGAAAATTTCCATGATATAACATTTAAAAGCCTTGTACACAAATAAACTCAATGCATCTAGAGTAATATAAAGTATTGATTAAGGTAAATTATCTTAAATACCTCAAATAAGAGTCTAACATCCAAAAATCCACAAGCAAGTAGCACACATCTACTAGATTAAGAAAAATTTCCTAACAGCCATATGGCAAAAATAATGAATGGTATTATTCAAAAGAATAAGTCCAAACTTTCAATAACTTCCCCAAAAATATTGAAAATAATCATAGCAAATTAAATTTATAATGGATGCATAACCTTCAAGTTAGAAAAACACATTACCTTCAGGAAATATGTCTATCTACTTTTTGTACAATTATGAAATGTTTCAACTTTTCTGGAAAGTGATTGTGGAATTATGCAATAAGAGAGACTAAATTGTTCATATTTTTCCCCCAGAAATTCCCCTATTGGAGCTATTGCTATTGACAACAAAAGATCTACACAAAATATATTAACAACAGCATTATTTGGGATTTTTAAAAATCTCTTTTTCAAAAATTTCTAGCTTTTGAAAAGCTACAAATAAAATATATATTCAATTATTGGCAAACTCCTGAACAAATATGAATATTAATGGACATTGTTGTTACATAAGGAATGTTAAATTAAAGACATTCAGAAAAATATGAGAAGGCGTACATCCACAAAATGCAGAAAACAGAGCCAAGACAACAAAACAATACATTGACAGAAATAACCTAAGTAGAGTTATCATGGAGAGGCAACAAAACTCTCTTCATATACAATAATTCATGTTGGTGCCAGTTAATAAAATAAAAGGACACCTCCTGCCTTTTTTTGTTAAAAATTGCTAACTATTTGGAGAGAATGTATTTTCTAAGGGGTGTTGTTGGAAAAGTTTTAAAAATAGCATATATCTGTTTTTTATTTGCATTTAAGAAAAGAATAGGCTTGATCTGGAAGATATAGGGTTTTTAAATCATAATGCAGTAGAAAATGAGGAAAATTAGAAAAAAACTGTAAATCCCTTTAGTACTTTGCAGGACTGTTATCAAATGCATCATTCTTGTGCTTTTTGGAAATGTTGGCATAAGTAGAAAGAAAAAGATGCTTGTAAGCTATATTCTGTATTTAAATTAGTTTCCTATTTGAGCTTTGCTCTTTTTCTTTTGATAATCCTTTGATAATTATATAATGATCAAATAATTTTCTGACATGAATTCCCTACCAATTAAATAAAAATACGATAATTTCTTTTTAAGCACATTTATTTAAATATTTTGTTGACCTGTGAAATATTCAAAATAATTTAAAGTACTATTAGCATGGGCCAAGAAGTGGGAATCCCAGCTTTGGTCCCAATCAGTTCCTTTACTCACAGCCCTATTGATATCTGTCTTGTTTATTTATAGCATTTATTATTATTAGCTTACTAAATCCATCACTGGCAATGGCTCTGGGTAGATAGGACCTGCCAAAACAGATAAGCAAGAAGATGCTACCATTCCTGGGAGGGACCATTCAGTTTCCTTTTGATTCCACTCACTATACATGTGAATTTCCATTCTGGTTACCACTCTCTCATTGTCTTCCCCAGTTAGAATGAATATTCCCTGTGTGTAGAGAATTTCTTGCTTTTTTTATATTTGTATCCCTAGCACCTAGCATTGTGCCTTGTACATACTGTTTTGTATTTTTTTTTCATTCTTCCAGTACATTGAATAGGTTATCTGAAGGTGTTATAGGAAAACCTGAATAAGCATTAGACAAGTTAGAGATAAATATATTGTGATACTCTCCAGTAGATGAAGAGCTGACATTGGTGATAACATATTTCAATCAAAACACTGAAGTAGGGTGTGTGTGTGGGGGTGTGTGGTCTAGTTGGTTTTCTTTTGTTATTATTCAATATTTTCATTTTTCACTTTGAGTTTTCTGCTTATGTAACCTCTTCAAGAAAATGAACAAAAAAGTGTTACTTTTGACCCATCACGAAGACTTCATTCTTCTAAATTTCTTTAACTACCACTATATACTAGTATCTTTTATTTCATTAAAATAGCAAGAATTTTGTTTAATTTTTGTGAAAAAAAAATGCTTGAATAACAATCCAATGTCCTTGCTTCTGGTCAGAGTAACTTTTAAAAACATCATTTAGAATGCTTCATTAATTCTTTAGATAAAGTCACATTTTATTGAAGAGTCTAATTTCCTTATCTGAACTAGGAGAGTCTAGATTCCCCCTGCCTTAACCTCATCTTCTCTGTTTTACTATGGGAGCCTTATATAACATTCCATTTCCCCCCTTGGAACTGGTTTCCTCAGAGACTTTGAGGCTGCAGGCAATGTAGCTTTAATGCGTAGTTTAAAGTAGCTCAAGTAAAATGCTATAGGGAGTGAATAGTATGCCTCAGTCTTTTATTTATTTGACTTTTTCCCTCATAACACCTACTCAAATACTACTTATATAACCCAGTCCTGAGTTATGAATTCTGTTGAGTCTGACACCAGTTTCATCTTTTGATGTTATGTGACTATGGCCAGACTTGGGATACAAAATAGGAAACTCATAAAATAGAGTAGCTCTGTGAAATGATTTGCCTTCATGTAAGATTATCATTTGTATTTTAGAAAGTTTTTTAAGAATGTTGTCCAAATAATCTTTAATAATTTTTTTTTCCTCTTGGAGGAACACTCCAGTAAAAAGGAATCTCAATGCATACATAGCTTACCAAATACTTTCTCAAATTAGATTGATGGAAAAAACCTCAGAAAGCTTGTTTGTGTATGTATTAAGCAACTATTGAAGAAATCAGATTGCAAAAGTGTGCCCCACACCCACCTCAACCAAAAATAAAGCAATGAAAAGTATTCAGAGGTGAATTTAATCTTTTGCTGATATGGCTGATGTTTATATATGTGTGTGTGTATGTGTGTATGTATATGTATGTGTATATATGTGTATACATATGTATATATGTGTATATGTATATATATATATAATGTGTGTATATGTGTGTGTGTGTGTGTGTGTGTGTATGTATTTCCCACTGTATACCATGATACTTTTTGCTTAATTTTTCATTTCTCCCAGGCCAGGAAAAAAACATACTAATGATGATCATTATAATATTATCCCTTAATGACAAAATCAATATATATGGATTCTAAAATATACCCAATTCTCAGGTGTGAGTTTCTAACCACAGTGACTGTAACTGAGAGTTTATTAGCATGAAAAATAAAATTGATGAAGCCAATCTACTGTTGAAGCTCTGCATGGGTCACCTGAATTGATGTCATGGTAATAACTACTAGTTTGACTCTGATTGACATGGTTCCAATACATTCATAGATGATGGATGGTAACAACACCAAGGCCTTTCTACAAAACACCAACTAAAGGATTGCCCAACAGCAATGTGGCTCTCTCTTCAGGTTTGGCTCTTCTTTAAAGGGAATTAATTAAAAGAATTCTGAACTGGGGGTGCTCTCTTGATAATTCACCTCTGGCATTCTCAACTTTTTTGATTTGCTCAGTCCACTGCAATCTAAAGAATCAAAATGCCTGGAAGCACAATAACACTGCTGTTGTGCTTGTTCACCTTCCCTCTCCCTTCCTCCCTTGTTTATAAGAGCAAAGAGAAGATACTTATAAGAATTAATTCTTGAGGCACTCAAATGAATGGCTATTGTTTGGATTTTGATTCGTTTTCTCTTTATAATTCTCAGAAAAAAAGACTAATCTGAGGAATGTTAGTACATGAATTCAGAATACATGATTCTTTTCCATGAAAATTGACGATATTTCCAATGTATCTTGTGTACCTTTCCAGTCACTTTATTATAAGGTTTACCTAGTGACCAGGTAATTGTCTTACCAATAAAATGTAGGTCTTAATGAGTACCATGTTTCATACACCCAGATAGGATATAGCCAGACTCTTGGTGACTTTATCTAAATATTATGGGAAGGCTGACTGGAGGAGCCACTAACCAACCACTGTGGTCGACTACAGGATGAAGTGAGGAAAATTGCATTTAAAAAATGCGCAGTGAGTGTCACATTCAATGCCAGGTGCGGTCTTTAGGTTCTTGAGGGGCAAAAAGTTTGTCCTGAAATCTCCTGGAGACAAGCCTACATTAGGAGATCCCAGTCCTGACATCTTCTACCACCGCTGACATTAATTCTTTCTTACATATCCCTAAAGGGGGCAAAGAGAATTAATGCAGTGCGTCATTGGGCTCATTCAGTCTGCATACAAAAGATTTCTGGGGCTATGTATTGCCTTTTTTCTGAAGGCTAATAGCTTCTTTTCCAATATAAAAGATAAATGATTATTTAGTCATCCTTTACGTGCCAATAGTAAAAACTATAATAAAAAATAATTGCTGACCCATGCAATAAAGCTTTTTGAAATTTTCCTACATTAGTCTCATTTGAAATCATATTTGACAACTTCTACATGCAATGTTCTTGTTTTTTTGTTTTTACTTTAGAGGCTTAAATCTAATGAGAAACAATTTATTAAAAATAATTAAAAACTATTTTTAAAACACACTTTCTAAAAATGGAAGTGATGATATGCCATGAAGGCAACTGCTCTTCATTTCACAGAAGAATCCTAAGCAGTTAAAGCTTAAAATTACTCTAAGACTTTTAGAATGCTCTGTATAGCATATTACTTGAATTCTATTATTTTATCTGCAGAAGAACTATTTAATAGATAAGGAAACCGAAGTTCATGAATTTTGGTGATTTGCTCGTGCTCACACAGTAACAGACAGTTTTCATATTCATATCTTCTTGGATGCAAATTCAGCACTCTCTCCACTATAGTACTTCTTCCTAATTGACATAGAACTGAATATTTCAACAATAATGTTTAGAATGACTTAGAGCAAAAGTAACATGGTGGTGGGAGCAGCTAGGTGGTGCGGTGGATACAGCACCAGCCCTGGATTCAAGAGGACCTGAGTTCAAATCCAGCTTCAGACACATAATATTTACTAGCTGTGTTACCCTAGGCAAGTCACTTAACCCATTGCCTAGTCAAAAAAAAAAAAAGTAGCATGGTGGGTACAGGCAGGCTTTGGAAAGTGCTTTCATCTTAGAATGAAGCAAACTGGATTAAAATCCTGCCTCTGTAACTTGTGACTTTGAGTCAATTGTTCAACTTCACAGAACCTTAGTCTCCTCATTTGTTAAAAACAAAAATAAAACAATTGTTGTGACTGTCAAACATAATATTACATATGTTGGATATGTAGTTATAAAATGTCACATAATTCTAAGTCTCCTCATCAAGAATAGCAGTCAAAAACAGACCACAAAAACAATAATAAAGAAAGTTTTTTTTGTTAAAAAAAATAGCAGCCATCATTACCACCACAACCATCCTGGGGGGAGTTAATAGTCATTTTTTGGACTCTTCCCTGTGACTGAGTTGTCCTGATTGGGAGAAAGTGAATGAAAACGCACATCAATTCACTATACCCAACAGGACTCAGACCATCCTTCATGCTCCAACCCATCATCCACCAAGATATTGGGTTGTTTGTGTAGGCATCTTGCTATTTTTCCTTATGCTTATTTCCCATTTCCTTATCCTTATTTCCCATTTCCCCCCAACTGCTTCTCCTGCAGTATATTTTTGCTCTGGAAACTGAAAGCATTGACACTAAAAAGTCTTAAACCTAAATACCTAGGGCTTTACTAACAATTCCTGTGATGCACTAGACCCAAACTCCCTTCATAGGCCACTACTTCCCTGTGTGGGTTTTGTGACCTTATTAAGTATAAGAGCTTAAGGGCAGAGTCAGTCTCACCTATTTGTACTTTTATGGTCATTGCCTAGTGCGCTGTGTGGCATAGAGGAGACTCTTAATAATTACTTGTGGATTAATTGAATTTAGTATTAGGAAAGGCTTGGTGGATGATTCTTTTGAGTCATTCTCCTGACCATTTGAAGTTGAATTGTAGTAGTCAATGAATCTGAGAAAACAAGTCAAAGACTGGGGATGAATAAGCAACTGACCAAACGGAACATTACCAAAAAGCTTTATGGGTTAATACACTTCACATTTTAAAGTTTTATGATAATTTTTCTTCTTTGACAGATGGTCAATCAATTTCTTATCTTACGCCTGTGCTTATTTGCACAGGTTGATTCTATAAACATATCCTGAAAGCAGCTTAGTTACATATGGTACCAAAATTCAAATATGTCCAGAAAAAGAGACCCATCCCCCAGTGCTGAGATAGCAGACAAATGGTTGTTCACATGGAATTATACTATTGGACAGATTGTTAGCCTTAATTTATACATAACCTGGACACCTGCAAAATGCTTCAGGCAAATAATGGCTTTTTAAAATACAATGGTAACTAACAATATGCAAAGAGACAGAAAGACATCCAGGCCAATAGAGGAAAAGTCCCTTACTTCACCATATTTTACCATTATATTCAAATGTATTTGTATAAGCAGATGAATTTATACAAAGATGTGGCAATAAAAGAATGAACTAGGCATGCAATAATGGAGAGAGGAATTGTTTGGGAGCTGAGAAGAGCTAGATCCAAGTTCTAATTTCTAATACATACTGACATGTCACTAACCTCTCAGTGATCCAAACAATCAACTATCCCCACAAGCAACTTTCTAATAGTATGCATTATAAAGAGGATGGCAATCTATATTGGTAAAGGGAGTTCTCTTATTTAGAAGTTCCATGTATAAATGAAATCAAACGTCCAGTCCCTATCCCTAAAAAGCCCTTCTCCTATAAAGAAATAAAATTAATTTGTTCCTTTGAGTTACGGATCCTAACCTTGATGCAATATCAAGTTTCATTATATTGTGTGTGTCACAGAGACCTGATATTAGCCAAAGTCTGCTCAGCAGAAGAAAAAGTAGAAAAAAATTTATAATTAATTTAGTTCAACTCATTGTTTAGTTGATAGGTTGTATCTAGCACATTTAATCAGTAATAAAACTATGTTTGGGTCTCACAAATTTTATTCTTCACACCAGGAAGCCAGGCTCAGCCAGTCAAGCTCTCTGTTGGTATAACTCCTGATTCAATTTCAATTAAATTTTAACCTATGTTTCATGTTGAGGCCCTAGTTTTTTTTGTTTGTTTGTTTGTTTTTTGTAGCTTTCCATTTTGTACTTGAATCTCATTTCAGTAAGTTTCCATTGCTAATCCAGAGCAATGGACTGCTTAGAAGGTAGACATTTGTTGAAACACTAGTCTTATAAGACTGCCTTCTTCCACTGAGATAGGCATTCACTAGGCAAATATTCCTACTGGAGAGAAACAAAATAAAGCCAAAGTCCCTTTTCTGCCTGGTATTTACAAATAAATCAGGCATCTTAACAATCAAGAAATCAATGTGTGGAACTAGTTTGTTTGAAATGGAACTGCCACGGTGATGATGTAATAAAAAATCAATAGATGAAAAAATGTATGCAATATAGACGTGCATTTATACATATATGTATACACATGTATACATAACAGGAAAGGGGAGAGGGAGAAAGGGAGAAAAAGAGGGAGGGAAAGAGGAAGGGAGAGAGAGAGAGTGTGTGTGTTAAGAACTGTAGGGATCCATGTTGCCTCCCCATAAATGGAGTTGTCTGACATGATATTGTGAAGCAACGGTACTCTAAGGCAAGACAACAAGCATTTATTAAGCCTCAATATGTGTCAAGCATTGTACTAAGTGCTGGAGATACAAATACAGGAAAAAAAAAGAATCCATGCCCTAAATGATATTGCATTTTAATTGGGAAAATAACATAAGAAAGGAAAGTGGAAAAAGAGGAAGATATCCATGTGGAGGAGGCATCATAGTGATGTCCTAAGAGTCAGAAGTATAGCTGAGGGAGTAAAGAAGCATGGCCCACCTTGAGCCCATCTCAAAATTGAGGCCCTGGGTAAAACAAACCAAAGGCAGAAGAGATCCAGAGAAATATAAGAATATTCGAGGGGAGGAAGGTCCCAGGTAGAGAGGGACGTTCCAGGGTAAAAGGGCAGCAGAAGGATAATGTCAAATCCCTGAGAGTCAGAAGCAAACCCTGGAAGAGAATACCATATATAGGGAGTTTTGGTCTGCTTCACTTTTTTATACTTTCTCTCATTCATTGTTCATTGGTTCACATCACAGAGGTCAGAAAGTATAATTCTATCAGTCAACACATGTTTATTTAACATCTCTTATAGCAGTAGACTAGGCACTGGAGTTATCAGTACAATTTTTTTTAAATCTTCTCATAAGTAAGGAAATTATAATTATCTCCCACTGCCATAGAACTTTTAATTGACAGGTAACAAAGTTGGATTTTATTTGAATGTAATTCAATTCAACAAGCATCACCATCTACCTCTTTTCATCCTACATTTTCTAATGCCTTCCTACCTGTCTCAATACCTTGGTTTTTTTTTAATAATTTTCATATGTTTTTATACATACCTATTTTCTCTTATGATAGAATGTAAAATCCTTGAGGGCAAGTCCTATTTCATTTTAGTCTTCATATCTTCAATGACCAGCACAGCACTTGACTCAAAGAAGAAAACTGGAAATAAGAAACTAGCCCTGTGATTTCATTGGTGTAGGGAGATTTGGGGATGAGGAAACTCCCTAAATCAATGCAGGCCAGAACCTTCTCAGAAACATTTCACCTTAGAGAGTCACCTATGTTAACATTATATTAGATGACGTGTAAACTGCCACACAAGCAGAATATATGTATCAGAGGCTGGATTTGAATTCACCGCTTCCTAGCTCAAAGGCTAACTCTCTCCCACATGCTGCCTCCCACAGAGAGTTCATAGAAGGTTACATACTAATTGAGTGAAGAAAATATATTTTAACAGTGGGCAGTTGGAGATTTTTCCTAATATAATAGACATCAAATTTAATAATTCTATATTTTCCACAGAAGAGCAAGATGAACAAGTTCATTGCTATTTTGTAACACAATGGATACAACTCAGAATAGAAAACTCAATATAATGTTTAGAAAGATAAAGCATCATAAATTTAGAGTGGTAATGGGTCTTAGAGATGATTTTCGTCCCAAGCCCTATCTTTACATATGAGGAAACTGAGGCCTGAACAGTTTAAGTGCCCAGGGTCACAAGAGTAGTAAAAGGAAGAGCCAAGATTTGGACAGAGGTATTCAGATGCCATATTACTATATGAGTGATTGTAATCAGAAGTCATCTTAAAATTCTAATCTAGGCATCCTGAGATATTTGTTGGCCTTTATTTTATGTGACATGAAAAATCTGGCCAATGATGAAGTTCCCACATGGGAAGAGAATCCAGAAAATTTAGATTAAAAAAAAAGTTTTTCTCTTCTGGTGTTGATTGCAAAATAGAATACCGTGTACACTCAGATTTGTTGCTGAGGCTTCTCAAATTTATTGGGCAAATGTTATTTCCAGAGGCTCCATCGAGGTACCCTGAGGCAGCTTCAAAACTTGAGTTTTCACATAGACTATCACACCTGCATTGTCTTTGAAATGAAGTGGGAAATGGGATATGCAGATCACAACTGTGACTGTGGAAAAGTCTAACACACCGAATCAAAATGTCACATGCTTAAACCAGAAACTGGGCTTGTAATTGTAAGGTGGGACTTTATAGCTCCAACCACTGATGAAGTAACTAAGTGCTATTTAATACCTAATTATCTATTCTTTCTATTGTTTGTGGTTTCATGTGTATAAACTCCTTAGTTTGACTTTTAAAGACACTTACATGCTGATTTCAGTCTACATTTCCAGAGTTATTGCATATTACTAGCTTTAATATACTCCCCAGTCCAGTCAAATTGGCTGTTTGCTTTCCCTCACATGTGACATTCTATCCACCATTTCAAGACCTTTGTAACAACTGTCTCTCATGCCTAGAATAGACTTCATCTTTACCTTCAACTCATAAACCCTAGCTTCCTTCAAAGCTCAGTTCCAGGGCCACATTCTACATGAGGCCTTTTCTGAACTCCCTCCCACCATCTAGTTTCTTACTACAAAATTACTCTATATTTCTTTGTATTTACTTTGTATATGTTATCTATCTACTTAAATGTGTGCACATTATTTCCCCAGATACAATGCAAACTCTTTGAGGTCAATGCATGTTTCTTATTTGTCTTTATATCCATAGTAACTATCACAGTGCCAGGTACATAACAGGTGTTTCATCGATTGTTGTTGTTGATCATTCATTGATACTTAGTTGGAATATGGCTTGGAAAGGGAATTCATTAAAACTGCAGATAACTTTGAGGTAGTGGTGGTGGTGATGTTTGGATCTGTGTAGAGCAACATTAGAAAGGAAAATGATGTTAGTGAGCTGAACACATAGTCAGAAACAGAATGGAATGACTTAAGTTCCTTCTAGTTCTCATATTCTGTGCTTCTAGGTTCACCTGGGCAAGAATGGGGCAGCACAATTAGGAAGCCATGGATAGTGGAGTGAAGAGTGAGATGTCAATGTATATGTTAGCACTGACGATGACATTTTCACCTTTGTTATCTAGTGGGATATATGCTAAACATGACTCATTTTCCTCATATGTGAAATGAGATGGCTAAAGTGGATCATCTATGTAACCCTTTCTTGCTCTAAGAGTCTATGAATTGGGGATTCCCTAATTTATCATTGTCATGTCTTGGGATTTTTGGTGTGGCTGGTGGTGATTTTGTTTTGCTTCTAAAAATAAAAAGTTGAATCTAATATTATTGTGATGTACAATGAGGAATAGAATAGGAGTGAGTCCAGAAGCAATCTTATCAAGCAGAGCAGACATTAATTTAGTGAAGTATGGTACCTGGTCTGAGAAGAACAAGGAGAAACATATGAAATTTCTAGGTGAAAACTATCATATTAATTGACATAATCCCTCTCACTGGTAAAATGTAGATGAATTGCTGCAGAATGAACCTCAGACTGCAGAGACTATAAAGGGGACCCTGGCAAAGCTTTATTTCCATCCCAAATACCACAACTCTATAAATATACCACCCTAATACCTTTCTTCTTTCTCTCCCTTCCCTCCTCCTGTCCCTCTTCCTTTCCCTCTCCCTCTCGGAACTCATGTCTTCCTTCTAGGCTCAGCTAAGGTGCTGCCTTCTTTTGGAAGCTTTGGATCTCCCCAGTTGTTCATGCTATCTTCCTCTTCAATTTCTATTTTACTAATACTAATTTTGATCACATTCATTCCCCCAGTAGAATGTCACATTTTTATGTATAAGAACTATTTCATTCTTGCCTTTTATCTCCATTGTTTAGCACATTTTCTTGCCCATTAGATTTTCTTGCTGAATTGAATTGAATTAAATCATCCCAGGAGTAAACCATCTTTCTCTAAACTATTTTTTGGTCCTCATACGGCATCTATTGCATATGGCCCAACTTCATGGTTATTTGTGCATATGCTTATCTCCTTTCCTTGACTCAGAAGGGAGTAGGTCTTATTTATACAACGTCCCAAAAGATAGTGAAGTTTTAAGCTTTAACAGCTGCTAGTAACTGCATTAAACCTTTTGGGACACCCAGTATTTATACCCCAGGCCACCTAGCATAATATTTGTGCATAGTAATGTTCAAAAATATTTGTTGAATGAATGAACTAGCTAATTGATAAGAGCTTAATTGGACCACTTAAATTCTATTTAACATTATTTTAGCAACATTTCTATTTTCTTTAGGTCTTAAGGAAGTTCATTTCTCTTAAGCAGCACTAATTCTTGGTAACATGTCACTATTACTTGTCACCAAAGCAGTAAGCTGTAGGAAAAATGCATATATGTAGGAGGGAATGGTGACCACAAAAAGAGAGATGTTATAATTCATCTTGAATATTAGGAAGCAAAAGAAATAAGCAAGCAAATAGGTAGCTTGTTATCTTCCCATCTGGGGTTCTGCCTATAACAGGTTTTATATGTCATAACATAACAAACCGTGGTTATTGATGCTATCCAAACCAGCAGCATCTCTGTTGTAGTAGTGGCCAGAGAGATCTATATATTTTTTTCATGCTGTGGCTTTCATATTTGTGTCTCAGCATCTAGGGACCCTGGTGACAACCATTTCAGAATGTGACAGTTTGATAGAAAAATAGATAGGCCGATGAAAGATGTATACAAAGAATGATAGACAGCAGAATCAGGAATACCAGGCTTTGGGAATGAGTATGTGACAGTTATGGGGAGGTGATATAAGAGGCTATAGCTCTGTAAAATCATGGATTTGACTTCTGTGAAGCAAAGTTACAAGGATGGTGTTACATGCACATAAAAAATATCATTTTGATGTTTGAGATAAAGATGTCACATGTATTATAGAGAGGATATTTGTGAGAACTGTGTATTTTAATTGAACTAAAGTATTAATAATAGCTCTAACTCATTTGATTCATAATTGGACTTAGAAATACAATATATCTGTAATAAACAAATACCTACACTCTATTCATATGTTAATTTCTTATATACGTCCATTGTCCCTTGCATTGTAATATAGATCCTGCTTGAAAGAGAGCCATTTATGCCATCCCCAGGAACCTAAACTTCAAGAATCTATGTCATTACTTATGAGGGAAGGCAAGATAAATTTAAGCAGCCATTAAGTACTTAGAGTGAGATGCAAATATAAATTTGCTAAATTCTCTCCTCATTGTACTCTATTGTCTCCCATGTAATTGAAAAAAAAATGAAAAGGTCTAACAAGTTAGACCAAGAGGAAAGCCATTGTCAAATGGCAGCTAACATGTGTTATTGTTCATAAACTAAATTGTAGAAGTGATATTTGAAACTGTTCAAGGAACTTGTCATGGTCAGTTGATTTTCCACAACTGTTCTTGTATATCACCATGTAAAGATGAATTTTCTGATTGTTCTGTTTCTGACAACAGTCTGAGCTAAGTTTCATCACAGCCTGAAACTACACCACTGGCTTCCCCTTCCCACTATCCTTGCCTCCTCCTCTGCACCCAACAAGAACAGATAAGTTTCAACACTCATAGAATTGTGGAACTCCATATCAGGATGCTGTTTTCCCAGGGATATGGATAAAAGAGTCACATCTTGAATTGGTGACTAAAGTCAAGAGGGACAAGCCAACCAACATTGCAAGCTTATGTTAAATGTTATATAACCTTCTCAACTCCTCAACTTATACTCAGAAAGTGAAAGTGGCTCTTTCTATATAATGGTCAACAATAAATGAAACTCATTCACTGGTTTTCATACAAAGGATTGAGCATATACATCTGTGATCTCCTAAGACAATCTTCCACCTCATGTATTTACAAGATGTTTTATCTTCCATGTTGCTAGTCTGCCACTGGTATCCAAGTAACTGTTGGCCTTGCAAAAATGGTTGTAAATCTGTCAAGTCAGGTGTACAACCTATTATCACTGATGTATCTTCTGTTATGTAATTAATAATAGACAGTGTTTCAGGAGTTCTTAACTCTTTTGTGTCAATTTCTTTGGAAGTTTATTGAGGATTCTGAGCTTTTTCCAAGAATAACATTTTTAAGTGCATAAAATAAAATGCCTAATGTTATAAAGGAAACAAATTACATCAAAGTACAGTGTGTGTACTCTCTCTCTCTCTCTCTCTCTCTCTCACACACACACACACACATGCACACACACACACACATACACACTTGTGTGCACACCAAATTAATGGGCTCAAGGCTTGTGGCAGCCCTCTTTGAGAAACAGACTTGAAAATTTCCAGCATGAGACATTTATATTTCTGAGACTTCAGTGGGCTATAAATAATATACTTCAACATATATAATTTGTATGTATATATTTTAGATGGAGGTCCTTGTTTTTCCTTTTTAATTTAGATACTAATTCATCACAAAAAGAAATCACTCATCTGTATTACTATTTTCTGTTAAATGGTAGTAATTAAATGGGCAGCAAAGACTGATTATCTCATCTTTTCATTAAGTCCTATGGACCTAAAACTGCACTAATTAATACAGTAATATGGTAATGTTTTTCACCACAACTTCAAAGTGTTAGCACTTTACCTCCATGTTAAATATAATTTTGCCATATAAAGAAGCAGTTAATTTAAAAGAAATTAGTTTTGCAAAAAAAAAATGAATTCTAAAAGAATTTGTTCAGATGATGCAGTATTCATTTTTTGGAGGAAGGGAACCTCCTTAAAATGGCAGAATGGATGTTACCAGCTCAGTCCTTCAACTAGTCTAGCAAGGATTTTAAAGAAGAGCACCGGCTCAAGATATGATAAAAAACTTCAAGAACAAAGTATAATAAGTGCATTTTGCTAGCACAGTTCCATATGAAAAGGTGGTCTAAAGTCTACCATTACTAAAGAAAGAGTCTAGACAAAAAGAAAAAAAAAACATTTCAGCCCAGAAATTCAGTTTACAGAAGTTTTTTAGCTTGGGGAGCAGAGGGAAACCAGAGAAGCCTGGATCCTGAAACTTTGTACTAGGCACAAGGGATTGGGAGACCAGATTAAGATCTAGTCACTGATGGCTAGAAGATCCCACTGCATTTCTCTGGCCCAAACTAGGGCTCAGAGGTCTGCAGAAATGAAGCTGGGAGGGCAATCCTTAGCCCCAGTGCATGTGCCAATAGCTTAGTGTTCTGGCCAGTCATCCCCAAGGTATTTTAACACTCATTACCCAAACCTCAGATATTAAAGACAATTACTACTGGAAGCCCCACATTTGTTCCACTAGTTCACAGAAACTGCCAATTCACAAAATTCTAATTCAGGAAGAAGCATCAAAAACAGGAGAAACATTGATGAAAAAGAATCCTGACATAAATCCATAATAACAGAGTAATGCTATATCACATACAAGCAAAGCCTGAAACATAGCAAGAGATTTACCTCAAGTTCTTAAGGAATTCTGGGAAGAAATGAAGCAAGTTTTTAAAAAGAAATAATATAAAAATGAGAGTTCTAGAAGAAAGAAGGAGAAAAGAAATGGAAAATGAAAAGAGGAATGAAAGCTCTAAAAGAAAATTTAAATGAGAGTAAATAATCTAGCATAAGAGGTTCAAAATCTTATTAATTAACTGACTTTTTATAATTAAATTAGTCCAGAGAGATATTAGTGGTTCCACTTCATGCTACAAAATACTAGAACAAATTAAAGGACTAAAAAGGTCAGAAAATGTAAGATACCTCCTATCAAAATCAACACAATTAAAATCATGAATGACACCTCCACAGACCTATTAGAACCAGATGACAAAGAGAAAGAAAATGGAATACATGATCATGTACTAAAAGAAACCTCAAGTGAAAATTCCTAGATACTTTTTAGACAAAATTTAGAGCATCAAGAACAAAGGAAAATACTGCAAAGAGCAAAAAAGAATGAATTCAAATAGCAAGGAGCCACAGTCAGGAAATTGTGAGACTTGGAAGCTACAATGATAGAGGAGGAGAGAGCTTGGAATAAGATATGCCAGAAGGTGTATTATGCAAACTTCTTAGACACGTGTACTAGAATATCTGTAAGAAATCACAGGTCATTCATTCAACAAACATTCATTAAGAGACTGCAGCACAGGGTAAAAATAAATAAATAGTACATTATCTCAAACAGTTGCCAATCTACAAAGGGAAAGATGACATGGACATAAATAACTATAAGACAAAATAAAATACAAGTGCACAAAAGGATTAGGAAAATGAAACTGTAAAAGTTTTTAATCTGTCCACACCATTTTGTCCTACAAAGCTCTTCCATGTGTCCTCCCCCAAACAAGACATTGAGCCAACCCAAGAACTGGTGACCTTCTGCTAGATATCTTTTCATGAAAGAGGAACTAATGGAGCATATAGCCAATTATTGTGTTTCATCTTGTTCTTGTTACTCAGATATGTACTGTGTGTCCCTGGGCAAGTCATTTAACTTCTCTTTGCCTCAGTTTTCTTATATGTAAAACGAGAATAATCACAGCATCTATTTCACATAGTTGTTATAAGAATCAAATGAAATAATAGTTGTAAAACACAGTGCATTTCTTGACACAGAGTAAGTGAAACAGGGGCAGCTAAGAGGCACAGTGGATAGAGCGCTGGCCCTGAAGTCAGGAGGGCCTGAGTTCAATTACGGCCTCAGACCAAACACTTGACACTTACTAGTTGTGTGACCCTGGGCAAGTCACTTAACCCCAATTGCCTAAAAAAAAAAAAAACAAACACAAAAACAGAGTAAGTGATACACACACATACAAATACACACATATAACATGTATGTATATGTATATGTACATATGCACACACACATATATATATATATATATACACATACACATGTCCTTTTCCCCTTTCTCCTTGTTATGTAACTGGCCCATTTAACTTTTGAGTCATCCTTCTTTATGATGGCATCTTTTATACTGCTTTTCCTGTGAAATTTTCCTTGCAATGTTTTGTAGTCTGTTTGTACTCACAATATGTTTCTCCACTTTATTTATTTATTTATTTTTTTACCTTTTCCCAAAGTAGCGTTTTGTGTGCTGCAGACTCTAAATGAATGTTTGTTGAACAAATGAATTATGATTTCTTAAAAATATACTAGTACTCATGTATAAGAAGTTTGCGTAATATACCTTATGGTATATCTTATTTCATGCTCTCTTCTATGGTTGATCTCAATCTTTAATTCTTCAGAATCTGTAGTGTAACATGATTCATACCTATACAGAATCACTAGAAAATAGATGGGCTTAGTTTAAGGGAGAACTTTGGGGTTATTAAAAGTACTAATTTCGCAAAGAAAGTTCAGCCTATTCTCTTCATCTTGCACAATTTTGAGTATAGTTTCTTGTCTATCTGTACTATCTGTCTAATATATGTACTGATATATGAGCTCTATGGCATGTATAAAGTAATCTAAATAATAGGCTTCTTCATCTACTTATTCCTATGTTGAGAGTTAGATTTAACCCTTTTGAGTGATCATCATTCTATAATAGGAGTTTCTTTAATGTTCCTTGACTCATTACAGTCAGTACAGTGTCTTCTAGAAATGGGATTATTAGTAGGATCTCTGGACATCCTTCATGATGGTGGCAAACAACTTTGGTAAGCATGTAGACATGTCCATTTTAATGCTTTCTTTGATATTTGTCTTTTAAAGGTATTTCTACTTATGTGTTTAAAGCAAGCATACATAATTATTTTCAGGAAAAAGAAAAATCAATTGTGTATTTAATGTGTGAATAGGTCCAATTTAATTCTTTTTTTCCTTTTTTCCCACTCCATAGTATTTTATGTTTTCCAATTACATGTGCAGATAGTTTTCAACATTCACTTTTGTAAGATTTTGAGTTCCAAATTCTCTTCTCTCTCCCTTCCTCTTTTCCCTCTTCCCCAAGATGGCAGGTGGTCTGATATAGGCTATACATATACAATCATATTAAACATTTTTCTACCATTAGTCATGTGAAAAAAAGAATCAGAACAAAAGGGGAAAACCACAAGGAAGAAAAAAAAGAGAAAATAGTATGTCTTGATCGGCATTCATACTCCATAATTCTTTCTCTGGATGTGGATAGCATTTTCCATCATGAGTCTTTTGGAATTGTCTTAGATTATTGTATTGCTGAGAAGTGCAAATTATATTATAGTTGACCATTGCACGATGTTTCTGTTACTGTATGCAGTGTTCTCCTGATTCTGCTCACTTCACTCAGCATCAGTTCATTTTTCTGAAATCTGCATGCTCATCATTTCTTATAGAACAATAGCATTCCATTACATTCCTATAACACAACTTGTTCAGCCATTCCTCAATTGATGGACATCCCCTCAATTTCTAATTATTTGCCACCCCAAAAAGAGTTGCTTTAAAAATTGTTTCACACCTGAGTCCTTTCTCATTTTTAATGATCTCTTTGGGATTCAGACCTATTAGTGGTATTGCTGGATCAAAGGGTATGCACAGTTTGTTTGCCCTTTGGGTATAGTTCCAAAGTGCTCTCCAGAATAGTTGGATCAGTTCACAACTCCATCAACAATGCATTCCAATTTTCACACATTGTCTCCAACATTTATCATTTTCCTTTTTCACCATATTAGTCAATCTGATAGGTGTGGGGTGGTCCTTCAGAGTTGTTTTAATTTGCATTTCTCTAATCAATAGTGATTTCAAGCATTTTTTCATATGAGTATAAATAGCTTTAATTTCTTCATCTGAAAACCCCCTATTCATGTCTTTTGACCATTTATCAATTGGGGAATGATTTGTAACCTTATAAATTTGACTCAGTTCTCTACATATTTTAGAAATGAGGCCTTTATCAGAGATACTGGCTGTAAGAATTATTTCCCAGCTTCCTGCTTCCCTTATAATCTTAGTTGCATTGGCTTTGTTTGTGCAAAGCCATTTTTAAATTTTAATGTAATTAAAATTATCCATTTTGCATTCCATAATGCTCTCTATCTCTCATTTGGTCATGAATTCTTCCTTCTCCATAAATCTGACAAGTAGATAACTCCTTGCTCTCCTAATTTGCTTATGGCATCAACCTTTAGGTCTAAATCATATAATCATTTTGACTTTATCTTGGTATACAATGTAAGATATTGGTCTATACCTAGTTTCTGTTATACTATTTCTGCTTTTTCCAGTAGTTTTTCTCAAATAGTGAGTTCATATCCTAGAAACTGGAGTCCTTGGGTTGATCAAGCAGTAGATTACTATAGTCATTGACTATTATGTCTTGTATAACTAACCTATTCCACTAATCCACCACTCTATTTCTTAACCAGTACCAAATATTTTTGATGATTGCTGCTTTATAATATAGCTTTAGATCTGTTACAGCTATGACAACTTCCTTTACATTTTTTTATTAATGCCTTGATATTCTTAACCTTTTGTTCTTCCAGATGAATTTTATTATTTTTTCTAGGTCTATAAAATTTTTTTTGGTAATTTGATTGGTATGGCACTAAATAAGCATGTTAATTTAGGTAGAATTGCCATTTTTATTATATTAGCTTGGTCTACTCATGGGCAACTGATATTTTTCTAATTTTTTAGATCTGACCTTATTTGTATGAAAAGTGTTTTGGAATTGTGTTCATATAGTTCCTGGGTTTTCTTGACAGGTAGATTCCCAAATATTTATATTATCTGTGGTAAGTTTAAGTGGAATTTCTCTTTCTATCACTTGCTGCTGAGATTTGTTAGTAATATATAGAAATGCTGATGAATTATGTGGGTTTATTTTATATTCTGCAATTTTGCTGAAGTTGTTAATTATTTCAAGTAGTTTTTCAGTTGATTCTCTAGGATTCTCTAAGTATACCATCATATCATCTGCAAAGAGTGATGGCTTTATTTCCTCATTGCTTATTCTAATCCCTTTCATTTCTTTTTTTTGTTGTTGTTTTGTTTTCTCTTATTGCTAAAGTTGACATTTCTAGTACAATATTGAATGGCGGTGGTGATAATGGACATTCTTGTTTCACTCCCGATTTTATTGGGAAACTACTAGATGATCCCTATTACATAAAATGCTTGCTGATGATTTTAGATAGATGCTACTTATCACTTTAAGGAAAACTCCATTGATTCCTATGCTCTTTAGTGTATTAATAGAAATGGGTGCTGTATTTTACCAAAAGTTTTTCTGCATCTCTTGAAATAATCATGTAATTTCCATTGATTTTATTATTGATATGGTCAATTATGCTGTAGTTTTCCCAATACTGAACCAGCCCTGTATTCTTGGTATAAATCCTACCTGGTAATAATGTAATATCCTGGTGATAAATTATGGTAATCTCTTTGCTAATATCTTATTTAAAAATTTTGCATCTATATTCCTTAGGGAAATTGGTCTATAATTTTATTTCTCTGTTTTGGCTCTTCCCTGTTTAGGTATCAGTACCATATTTGAATCATAAAAAGAATTTGGTTGGACTCCACCTTTTTTTTGCAAATATTTTATATAATATTGGAATTAATTGTTCTTTAAATGTTTGGTGAATTTACTTGTAAATCCATCTGGTCCTGGAGATTTTTCCTTAGGGAGTTAATTGATGTCTAGTTCAATTTCTTTTCCTGAAATGGGGTTATTTAAGTATTTTATTTCTTCTTCTATTAATCTGGGCAATTTAAAGTTTTGTAAATATTCATCTATTTCACTTAGATTGTCAGATTTATTGGCAAACATTTGGGCAAAATAGTTCCTAATTATTGTTTTAATTTCTTCTTCATTGGTGATGAATTCACCTTTTTCATTTTCAATACTATAATTTGATTTTCTTCTTGTTTTAAATCAAATTAACCAAAGGTTTTATTTATTTTATTTTTTTAATAAAACCAGCTCTTAGTATTATTTATTAGTTCGATCATTTTTTTAATTTCAATTTTATTAATCTTCCTTTGTTTTTCATAATTTCTAATTTGGTATTTAATTGCAAATTTTGAATTTGTTCTTTTCTTAACTTCTTTAATTGCATGCCCAATTCATTGATCTCATCTTTCTCTATTTTATTTCTCTATTTATTTCTTTATTTAGAGACATAAATTTTCCCCTGAGAACTACTTTGGCTGCATCCCACAAGTTTGGGTATATTTTCTCATTACTGTTCTTCTCTTTGACAAAATTATTGATTGTTTCTATGATTTATTGTTTGAACTCACTCATTATTTGGGATTAGATTATTTAGTTTACAATTAATTTTTAGTCTATCTTTTCATGGTCCTTTATCACACATAATTATTATTGCATCATGATCTGAAAAGGATGCATTTAATATTTCTGTCTTTCTGTTTTGGACTGTAAGGTTTTTATGGCCTAATACATGGTCATTTTTTATGTAGGTGCCATGTACCACTGAGAAAAAGATGTATTCCTTCCTATCCCCATTCAATTTTCTCCAGAGGTCTATTATATCTGACTTTTCTAAATTTCTTTTCACCTACTTAACATCTTTATTGTTTATTTTATGATTAGATTTATCTAGTTTTGAGAGGGGCAGGTTGAGGTCCCTCACTAGTATAGTTTTGCTCTCTATTTCTTTTTGTAAATCCCTTAACTTCTCTAAGAATCTGGATATTATACCACTTGCTGCATATATGTTTAATATTGATATTATTTCATTGCCTTTGGTACCTTTTAGAAGGATGTAGTTTCCTTCCTTATCTCTTTTAATTATATCTGTTTCTGATTTTGCATTGTCTGAGATCAGGATTGCTACTCCTGCTTTTTTTTTTTTAAATTCAGCTGATGCATAATATATTCTGCTCCAGTCTTTTACCTTTATTCTGTGTGTATCTCTCTGCTTCAAATGTCATTCTTGTAAAATATGTATTATAGGATTATGATTTTTAATCCACTCTGCTATTCACTTCTGTTTTATGAGAGAGTTCATCCCATTAACATTCATGGTTATGATTACTTATTATATCTTTCTCTTCATCCTATGCTCCACCCACCATTTATACTTTTCTCTCTCCCTTCACCCTTTCCTTCCTCACCAGATGTTTTGCATCTGACTATCACCTCCCTCAATCTGTTCTCCCTTCTATCCACCCCCACCCCTTTCCTTTCCCCTTTCTCCTCCTATTTCCCTATAGGGTAAGATAGATTTCTATACTGAATTGAATGTGTATGTTATTCCCTCTTTTAGCCAAATCCAATGAGAGTGGGGTTCATACAATACTCAACCCCCTCCCTTCTTTCCCTCTACTGTAATAGGTCTTTTGTGCCCCTTCATGTGATGTAATCTACTCTATTCTGCCTCACCCTTTCCTCTTCTCCCAGTATGATCTTTTTTCACCCCTTAATTTTTTTATATTGTCACATCCAAGTGAACTTATACCCACATCCTCTGTCTATGTATACCACTCCTAACTGTCCTAATAAAGATACAGTTCCCAAGAGTTACAAGTATCATCTTCCTGTGTAGGGATGTAAAGTTTAATCTCATTGAATAACATGTTTGTTTTTTTCTTTGCCATTTAACTTTTTATGCTTCTCTTGAGTATTGTATTTGAAGATCAAATTTTCTGTTCATCTCTAGTCTTGTCATCATGAATGATTGAAAGTCCTCTATTTCATTGAATATCCTTCTTTTCCCCTGAAAGATTATGATCAGTTTTGCTGGGTAGTTGATTCTTGGTAGTAATCCAAGCTCCTTTGTCTTCCAGAATATCATAGTATAAGCCCTCTGAAACTTTAATGTTGAAGCTTCTAAATCCTGTGTTATCCTGACTGTCGCTCCACAATATTTAAATTGTTTCTTTCTGTCTGCTTGCAGTGTTTTCTCCTTGACCTGATAATTCTGAAATTTCACTACAATATTCCTTGGAGTTTTCATTTTGGGATCTTTTTCAAGAGGTGATCAGTGGATTCTTTCAATGACTATTTTATCCTCTGGTTCTAGGACCTCAGGGCAGTATGCCTTGATAAATTCTTGAAAGATGTTGTTCATGCTCTTTTTGTGGTCATGGCTTTCAGGTAGTCCAACAAATTTAAATTATCTCTCCTAGATCTACTTCCCAGGATCTGTTTTTCCAATGGGGTATTTTACATTTTTTTCATTCTTTTGATTTCATTTTACTGATTCTTGTTGTCTCATAGAATCACTAGCTTCCACTTGCCCAATTTAAAAAAAAACAGAAACAACACTTTCTTCACTTAGTACTTGTATCCCCTTTTCATTTGGCCAATTCTACTCTTTAAGACATTTTTCAGTGGATTTTTTTATTTGACCAATTGTATTTTTTAAGGAATTGTTTTCTTTAGTCAGTTTTTGTCCTTCCTTTTCCAAGGTGTTGACTCTCTCTTGCATACCTCTCATTTCTTTTCCCTATTTTTCATCTACCTCTCTTATTTGACTTTTAAAATCCCTTTTGAGCTCTTCCAAGAAGAATTTTTGGGCTTGGGACCAATTCATATTCTCCTTTGATGTTTCAGATGTAGATATATTGACGATACTGTCCTCTTCTGAATTTATGTTTTGATCTTCCTTGTCACCATAGTAATTTTCTGTGATCAAGGTTCTTTTGTTTCTTGGTCAGTTTTTTTTGCCTATTTATGTCTTTTAAAATTGAGCTCTCCTCCTGCACAGGGGACACTGTCCCAAGCTTCTTGTGCTGGAGGACAGGGGCCTGATCACTGGCTTTGTATGCTGGGGCCTTGGTGCTAGAGGCTCGCTCACTGTGGTGGGGTGGCCCAGCCTAGTTGTTTCTATTGTTGCCTGGTTTCCAGTTCTGGCAACTTGCCCTCTGTCTGGGGCTCGAGGCCTCACAGCTGGCCTGCTGTGCCACTTTCCTGCTAAGCCGAGACTGAGGGTCCTTGTTTGCTGATCTGTGCTGTGGCTAAGAGCCTTGCTCTGGCTTTCCTGGACACCATCTGCCCTGGGCCAAGTTCTTCTTTTATCCAAGTGAGGCAGACATTTCCTGAAGTCCTAAATTATCTTAAGTTGGAAAATTCTTTCACTCCATCTTTTTGTAGATTCTGTCACTCTATAATCCATTTAGAGGCTTGATTTAATGTTGTTTCTGAGGGAAACTGGGGAGAGTTCAGGCAACTTCCTGTCTTTTCTCTCTGTCATCTTGGCTCCACCTGAAGAAAGCATAATATTAATATTCATTGGAGGTGATCACTGGGAGGAGAGTCTTAAAGGTATCATGGTGTTATGCTAAATCAAATGCTTTTCATAGGCAATATGTAATAATAGTGGAAATTTTATATTCTATACACCTCTCATTTGATTCTGTGATTATAAGGTTGCAGTTTGCTATAGAATATAATTTCAGATGTATCCCATATTTCCTTGTAATGTTCTCATCAAGGGCACTCTAGAAGTTTTTCTAAAATGCATGCATCATAGATTTAGAGCTAGAAGGAAACTTAAAAATCATGAAATGTAACCCCTTCGTGTTATAGATAGGGCATCTGAGGTCCAGACAGGTTGTAGTTTGACCATGTTCAAAAATGTCACAAGTAACAGATATAAGATTGAACCCGTGTCCTCTGACACAAAATTTATTGCATTTTTCAGTAAGTCAAAAAGCATTTATTTGATAAGTACTACTGACAAAACTATAAAGAAGTTTGGCAGAAATTAAATATAAACCACCACCTCACACCATATACCAAGATAAATCCCAAATGGTACATGACCTAGATATAAAAGAGGACATGATAAACAAACCACAGGCATATGGAAGAAAATAATTTTTGCAACTATGGAGAGGGGAAGAATTCATGATCATGAAAGAATACAGAGGATCACCAGAAGTAAAATGGACTTCTTTTTTTTTTTACTTTTTGGCTAGTCAAAAACAAACAAAAACAATTTATTAATGTGCTATATGCCAAGCATTGTGCATCATATCATTTATGTGAGGTCAGGTTGCCTTTTGAGGATAATAATAAAATCTATGAATTTCCTCTTTAAAGAAGAAATTCCAAGGAACCAAGAGTAAGAATATTAGTCCCCTTCCAAAAATGGGGGGGGGCAAGGAGAAATAAAACCATCATAACAGATAGACATATTCACTCAAAACCAAACCGTGTATTGATCCCATCTGAAAATATCTCTCCTTTTGAAGTTGAGACCCTCACCTTTCTGTCAGGAGTTGGTCATTGCACTGACTGAGGTGCTTAAGTCTTTCAGAGTTGGTTATTTTACTTTTACAATGTTGTTATTTTATGAATTGGTCTCCTAGTTCTACTCCATTTTTCATCAGTTCATAGAGGTCTTCACTGGTTTCTCTGTATCTGTTCCTTTAGTCATTTCTTATAACACAGTAACATTTCATTATTTCGCATGTCACAATGTGTTCACAGTTTCTTTATGGGTGGATACTCCCCTTCCCTTCCACTTTGTTGAAAGGAAAAAAGAACTTCTATAAGTGATTTTCTACACAAATGATTCCTTGGCATCTTTCTTTATCTTTTAGGTTGAGTCCTAGTAATGGTATTTTTGGATAAGCAGGTTATCAACTTTTTAGATATGATTCCAAGTTATTTTCCAGAGTGACTGGACCAATTCACAATTCCAAACACAGTACATATGTGTGCCTGTGTCCCTATAACCCCTCCAACATCTGTAATCTTTCTTTTTTGGTAATTTTTACAATCTGATAGGTCTGAGATAGAACCTTGGAGTTGCTTTAATTTACATTTCTTGAATTATATGTTCTAGAACATGTTTTCATGTGATTATTAAGAACTGCCTCTTTGTATCCTTTGGCTATGTTTTTTTTTTATTTTTGGTGAAGCAATTGGGGTTAAGTGACTTGCTCAAGGTCATACAGCTAGTAAGTGTTATGTGTCTGAGGCTGGATTTGAACTTAGGTCCTCCTGAGTTCAGAGCCAGTAGTCTATCCACTGTGCCACCTGGCTGCCCCTTCTTTGATTATTTTTTGAGGAATGTCTTTAGCTCTCATAAATATTTTAATATGTTCCTTGTTCATCTGGGATGCCAAATCTTTATCAGTTAACTGTTTCCCGTCTAATTTTAACTATGTTTATTTCCTTTATGCAAAAACTTTTTAAATTTTTTATAATCAAAGTTGCCTCTTTTATCTCTTGTGAGCCTCATCTGTTGTTTAGTCATGAATTCATCCCTTCTTTATAGATAAAATAGTATTTTCCTCCTTGCTTCTTTAATTCATTTACTATGTGACCTTTTATATATAGATCATGCATTCATTTAGAGTTTATCTTGGTATATGAAGCATTGATGTAGATACATACATAGATAGATGGATGTCTTCCAGACTGTTTTATAATTTTCCCAGAAGTTTTGGTCAAATGGAGTCCTTTCTCAAGTAGTTGAAATCTCTAGGTTTATCAAACATGATATTATTATGTTGTTTTCTTTTCTTTGTTGTGTACTTCATTTATTCAGTTGATCATTTTTTAAAATCAGCACCAAGTAGTTTTGATGATTACTCCTTTTTATTTTACATTGGAATCTGCTACTTCTAGTGCCCCATTCCTTCCTACTTTTTATTTCACTTTTTTTACTTGAGATTCTTGATCTCTTTTTCCTACAGATAAATTTTATTATTTTTCCTGTCTCCATAAGGTAGTTTATAGTTTGATGGTACCAAATAAGTATATTAATTTGGATAGGATTTTCAATTTAATTATATTAACTTAAACCAATCATGAGCAAATAATATCTCACTGATAATTTAAGTCTTCATTACTATACATAGTTTTTATAGTGTATTCATACATTTCTGTGTCTTCCTTGGTAGATATAATCCTAAATATTTTATTCATTCTGTAATTATTTCAAATTGTATTCTCATTCTATTTCTACCTACTGAGTTTTGTTAGCCATGTTGGGAAAAGTTGATGATTTGTATGGGTTTATTAGTATATCTACTACTTTGCTGAAATCATTATTTCACTTTTTTTAGTCAACTCTTTAGTATTCTTTAAGTAGTCCATGATATGATCTTTAAAAATTGATTATTGTTTCCTCTTTGTTTTTATTTATTCCCCAAATTTATTTATTTATTCAGTCTTATTGTTATGGATAGCATTTCCAGCACTATATTAAGTAGGAGTAGTGAAAACAGAAATCCTTGCTTTACTCCTAGTCTTATTAGAAAGAAATCCCTGTATTTTTCTGTTGTATATAATGCTAGCTCTTGGTTTTAGATAATGCTGTTCACCATATTAAGGAAATGTCCATTTATCCCTATACTTTTTAATTTTTTTTAACAGAAATTGGTTCTATATTTCATTTAAAGCTTTTTCTGCATCTATTGATATCATTTTAATATGGACTATTATCTTTATAGTTTCCCTAATAATGCCTTTCTAGTATAAATCCAATCTAGTCATAGTCTGCAATCATTTTGATATATCATTGTAGCCCTTTAATAACTTTGTTTAATGTTATGTCAATATTCAATAGGCATGTTATTATATAGACATCTTTCTCTTTTTGTCTCTCCATGGTTTGTGTATGAAGACAACTTTTTGTATCACAGAATTTGGTAGGATCTCTCCCTGATTTTCTCATCTTGGAGTTTACAAATTAAAGAAATATCATGCTTGACATAATCATACATGTGTACTAAACTATGAAGGCAAATCTATAATTTTTCAAAGAAAAGAGTAAAATACTGTAGACAAGATCTAAGTAAGAAGAAAAATGGAATTCTCACTATGCCCTTGAAGCTGTTACAGCAAGAAGAATTAGTCATATAGAGAAAATAATGCATAGTGTGTTAAGTGATTTCATATTTCAGTGGGAAAGGGAAGTTCAGGAAGGGAAGACTTTGAAACTCCTTGACATCATAGATTCTACACAAAATCATAGAAGAAATTATTAAATAGAAAGTTAATGAACTGTTGCAAAAAGAAGCTTTATTATAGATTACTATGAACTAGCATGTTTTGAGAGCCATTATGTCATAAAGAGATTATGTATTATAGAAGGTAGAATGTTGAACTTAGACTCAATAATACCTGGGCTCAAATACCATTTCTAACACTTTCTCTGTAACCGTGGTCCAATAACTTAACTTCAGTGTATCTTAGTTAATTCCCAGATACTTGCATAAGTTCTGACTGGGTTGATATGCTTTGCTATAAGGGTTCCCAACTTAAGAAGTCCCTACAGTAATGAAACCATAGTTCCTTCATCTACTTGTGAATGTGCAAAGCACTCTCCTAGGTCCTGGGTGTTAGCAAACTGTCAGTCATGGAACAGCATGATTTTGATTTATCAAAATTACAAATAAGATACAGGGAAACAGATACAGTATTTCAATTAAAAACAATCTACTACAAATTGCAAATGTTAAATGGCACATGAGAAGTGTCATAAAAGATGTGCAGACAATGTATGATCAGAAAAGGAGATGGACCTGTCATTGAAAGAGAAAGAAAGAACATAGATATGTAGAATGGTACATTGCTACCTCCAAATTACTAACATATAGAATAAGGTGTCCTCTGTTTTGAGTGCATCCTTTTTAGAGGCTTAAGAAAAGGCAGTGATAAGAAGCATCCAGAGTGAGTGGGTGTGGAAGAGGAGTTGCAATCTAGATAAATTAAGAGATTTCCCACCCCTAAAAATCAGAGATTCATGATCCATCAAAGTATCTAACTTATAGCTCAGGGGAAAGCTGTCAATATGATGTACTGTTATTTCAGTAGTAGCAGTAATAATTTTCACTTGAATTTATAAAATATCATTTTAAGTTTTTCAAGCTACCTTCCTAGCAACCCTGTGAGGTAGATAGTACAACTAGAAACTTGGAGAGGGCAGGTGACTTACAGATGACCACATAGCCAGTAATGATGAGGTGGTATTTGAAACTAGGTCATTCTTCCTTCAAGACTGGAATTTAATGTACTGCAGCATGCTCTCTCTCTCTCATCATGATTTGATAGTCAGGGAAACTGAAGCTCAAATATTTGAATAGTACCATAGCTCACCACCACATAGTTCTAGACTTAAAGCAGAGATCATTGACCCAACTCTCATTTTACATATAAGGAAGCTCAGATCTAGGGAGCTTCTCTCACTTAGACAAGGGCACAATGTAGACAAGGGCATGCAGTAAACAGAAGAGAGATGTAGACCTAAGTCCTTTCACTACAAAGACAATGCTCATTCCAACCGTATCAAAATGAATATTCCCATCAAAGCAAGTACTTCCATTCCACTGTACTGTCCTATCTCCCTTTTGCAACTATGACTCAAACCTCGGCCTTTTCTCAACCCAAATTCAATGATCTTTCCAAGGTATTTATTTTTAAAAAGTCATTACTGAAAGATGTAAAAATATATAGATTGTACTATGATAAAATCAGTGCTCTTTGAATAATCTCAATGATCATATTCAGAGAACGTGTCTCATCTGGTTGAAGAGCCATTGGGAAAGAACTTGTGTTCACAACCAAAAATGTTATAAAGTTAAAAAAGATGATAAGCATGGGGACCTTACCTACTCCTTTATCACATGTGTCACAGCTCAGTGACATTTGAATGAGAGTTTAAAGCCCAAGGTTTTACATACATGGCACCATGGAGGGAACAGCTTATCTCACATGGGGAGCCTTTTGCTCCTTAGATCCCTGTTGCTTCTTCCTTGACCCCACCTATCAATTAATAGCCCTACTCACTCAGGTGAGCTTTCAGATTCCTTTTTTGCCTACTCTGCATCAGTAATATACCTGGTGTCTGCTGTCAGTTCTTCTTTCTGTCCCCCTCCTCACATGCAAATTCCCCCTGGATAGAACCCTACCCCACACACATTCTTCAGACTTAGAAGATTGACCAATGGCCTTGGAATCAGGAAAACTTGTGTCTAAACCTTACCTCTGACACCTACAAGTACCATAGGCTAGTCACTTAACCTCTGAGCCATAGTTATAAAATGAAGAAATTGGACAAAATCATGGCTAAGGTTCTAAATCTGTGATCCTGTGAAATCTGAAGGCGATTTCTGGAGGAATGCTACATTTCTCTATGCTTGGTCCTGACTCATTTGACATCTCATTAATGAATTGAATGAAGAGAGAGGAAGACAGCTACTTGGTGATTTATACAAAATTAGAAACAATAGTTAATAGAATACGTAATAAAAATACATTTTAAAAGAATCTCAACTGGGTGTAGAATAAAGAATTGGTAGCATATGAAATTTAACAGTGACTTTTAAAACCTAACATTCCTTTTCAAAAAGGAGAGGAGGGAATCCCCCTCATTTATATCATTGTAGGTTTAAGAAAGACCTGGTCTGATAATGTTTTGTATGAACAAAATTCTGGAATTGCTGTTTGATATCAAGCTCAAGGTGATCCAGTGAAATGACCTGGCTGAGAAACACAAATAACCTCTAATTCTGAATTAGTAACAGCATAGGATTTAAAGGGAAAAAATAATCCCACTCTACTCCACACTACTCAATTCACATCTGGAATGTTACATATAGTTCTAAATGTCATACTTTAAAGGTATCTTTAAAAAAAACATACAGAGGAAGACAGGAAGGCTGTTGAGTAATTTGCAGAGCAGGTTAATTTGACTTGTAACTGGCCAATCCTGGAACTAAAGCTTTCTGTCTTTCTGATGTCTATTCCATTTTTTTTTCCTATTTCACTAAACTGTCCCTTAAAATAGCCTCTCAGGAAAAGATCTGATATAAGTTATATGCACATAAGTGTGAATATGTAATGTATTACTTTTCCCCAGTGTATTTCTATTTTAAACTTTAATTCTAATTATTCTGAGAGGCATTTATTCTTAACTACTTTGCATTAGGAAGCAGGTAAAGGAAATACTGGAACAGACATGACAACCTTTTTAACCTTTTTAATAAAAAAAACAAAAATAAAAATAAAAAACACATAAAATTTCAAAAAATAGGAATACCATCAATTTTGCATGCATGTAAGGCTGGTCATGAGGGGTATATATCTATAACAAAATCTGTAACAGTATTCTAAAATCATCCTACTTATTCATGCAATCAAAATATGTTTATGTTTTCCCCTAAAATATTTCCAAACCTGCATGAAACAATTAGTTATTTTTAGTCCATTTCTTCCCCACACACTGTCAGAAAAGACTATTAGAATGCTCAGTGGTATTGTTGTTAGGAGACCCAGGTTCAAATCCAACCCTAGTTATTTATGTGACCTCACACATGTCACTTTCCTTCCCTGGGCCTTGGTTTCCTTATTTTTCAAAAAGAAGAAGGTAAGTTAGATGACCTCTAAGGTCACCCCAATCTCTGAGATTCTTATTCTAAACACACTATCTCACTATTACCTCACTATCTTGATATTTGCCAAATCATCAGCACATTTGTGGAAGTTTCTTGTTAGCCCTGGAAATGAAGACTATGTGTGTGTATACTTAAATTATTTTTTGTTGGCATATAATAGCTGGGATTGTGGAAACATTGTGGAACCAGGGTTTTTTTTAAGCAACTTTTTAATGAAGTACAGCATATGCCCATGTTTATTTCTATACCTGTGAACAGAGCTGAAAAAAGTGTTACCAATTCCATTAGATTCTTCCCTTAAAGTAGTGAGTGTGAGGAGATTCTGCAGAAAAGAGATAACATACTGCAAAGAAGACTTTTTCTAACAACTATAGAATTTCCACCAAGGCTTACAAAATAGTACAAGGAGAATGAACTTTTCTTTGTCTACAGATGGGAAGGAAGTAGCTATTTAGATGAGCACTATTGTGTTAGCAATCCCCTCTAATTATTTGTGGGGGCAAAAAATGTTAACTTTTAAAGTCACATATATGCTCCTCCTTGCCTTAGGACTCCAATGAGTCATAAGCATATATAATTACTCAGAGAATTTTAATGCTAAAGAGATGGAATTTTGAGGGAGTGAACCCATGGATCATGAAAGTATTTACCATAGGTCAAGTATTATTTTTCCCATCCAACTTTAGGGATAGTTTACTGTCCATCTTCAATCCCTGCCCAGTGCCTGCTATGGCAAAGGGGTGCTAAGATTATAGCTTATTTCTTTCTTTTTCATTACTGTTGTCAAATAGTTTTCCCCCAATGGCCTAAAACATTTCTAAACCATGCCCATCATACATCAAGGACTCACTTTGATCCATGTTGGGGTAGGACTCATGGGCTAGTGGAAAGGAAACTTGAGTGGTTCCAGTCTATGTTCTTCCTTTAACCATGCTTATGACTTGGGAACCACTATACAACTCTGGGCTTCAATTTCCCTCATTTAAAATTTTATCTCCCATGAGTTTCTTATATGTACACTTCACTTGATTCAAATTCAGCTATTCTTTGTTCAAGTAGATTAGAGATATTCCTCATTCTGAACATCTGTTCAATGATGTCTTCTCCATGAAAACTTCTTTCACTTCCAACAATTGACCATAAACTCTACCACCACCACTACCACCCCTAGCACCAAGATTCTCTAATAGAACTTTGGTCCCAAACCTTTCTAATGTCTTTGTCATGGATTAATTTGTATTGTAGTTTATGTACATGTCCTTCTATGACACTGTGAACTCCATGGAGGCAGGAACTGCTCCTTATCTATTTTTTTTATTTCCCACAGAGCTCACATAGTAAGCTATACATAAGTCACCTATGAGATAGTTTTTGAACTGTACCAAATTGAATTGAGTTTAACTAATGTCATTGCCTTTATGGAACTCCTCCATTACAATGACCTAAGGAATTTTCTTTCTTCAATGCCCAAATTTAATTTTGTCTCATTTACAAAAGTTTATTTTATCACCTAGTCCTCAGTGATCTTTTGCACTTTCATGTTTGAACCTCTTTAGCCTTTACTGTTTGAACCTCTCACTTGGTACTTAAATATACTACCTTGCATTGTAATTTATCATTTTATGTATGTGTTCTGCTTCCCCAATTACACCATGATTCATCTAAGGGCAGGGACTTTGTCCTTTACTTCTTTGTATTCTCAGGGCTTGATAGAATTCCATGTCCACTAGAGGAACTCACTCAGTGTTTGCCCTTGATGATGATGATGATAAGCTATTCTGGGAACCAAACCACCATTTTTATATTGCATGTTTGGGAAAATATATCCAAAGCTCCAAACAACTGATTGGGGGAAAAAAGCAATTGGACCAAAGTGGGCACTATTTATTTAGGAAGAGTAACAACTAAAAAGCTACAAATAATATTCAATGTAAGGGATATTTGTTTAGTTTTTAAAATGAGAGATTGTGACCTGAGAATTGACCTATCATGAGAAGACCACTGGAAGGTGATTCAACTTGTATTATTTTGCTCAGAAGTTTCTTTAAAACTAGATTCCTAAAGTTCAAATTTTCAAAATTGGTTTATCAACCTGTCAAGGATTTCTGATTCTATCCAAATGAGAACTTCTTCCATTCACACAGATACAACCCATCTATAACTTAGGAAGAAAAACAAATTATGGAATTTCATTAGGTTTAGCAACCTCTCTACTATGACACAGAGCTGCATTATATTTATTAAAACATCTCATTACTATTTAGTTTTCAATTACGAGTCAGGGTAGTGTACTAGATTAAGCACTGGAATTGGAGTCAGAAACACTTGGATTTGAATCCTGTCTCAGATATTTCTTAGCCATGTGACCCTGGGCAAATAAGTTAATTTCACTGGTACTCAATTTCTTCATCTGCACCTCAACGCTAACTTGTAGCTCTAAATCTGTGATTCGAAAGTCCTATAATTATGAATTTATGTAGAACTAATAAAAACACCTTTACAAACACATGATTGTTCTGGTAAAAATTAAATCCAAATAGTCCCCATGCCTTTGAATAGACTGTGCAGTTAATTAAAAGGCTAATTTTTGCATCACCAGGAATAAAGAGGATCACCATCCTGTCCCCTTTCCCTCCTTGTGATGTGAACCATTCTTTGTTGGTGGGAAAAAAAAAAACCCTAAACTGCAAAGCCCATTGTTAGAGATGTATTGCTCCAACCCAAATGATTCTCCAGAAACTTGAGCTTGCAGAAAATGATGTGATGTCAGGACAAGGTTACACTTGTTTTATGCCTCTGTTACAGCAGAAAAAAAAATAAAACAACACAGAGGCTATTTTTACAACCTAAGATTGCAGCTTCCCTTAACTCATTGTGCCTTGAGATTGAAGCAATTGTATTTTCCTTCATTGTTCAGTGTCCTGATACCTCTTTGATTTCTTTAGGGATGACTTAAAAATATACTTGCAGCCTTAGTTCTCAAGGGCTTTCCTCTAATTCATTTCTTACAATATTGCTGGCATTTTAATGTTTTCTTAAAAAATATTTAATAATAAGAAAACTGACTCTCCTGGACCCTTCCCCTACAGGAATTTCAGTGGCATTTCTGAAGAGAATATACAATAATTTTGTGACAGTTGTTCTGCACTACCACAACTTTCCCTAAAGAGAGAAAATAAATAAGACATCAACTAGAAACAAGAGTAATACCACTGTATAACTCTTACAGCTTTTCTGCTAAATACACTTATTCAGACTAGAATCAATTTACATGACACCTCAGGGCATAATCCCTCAGAAGATTCAAAATAATTCATGTAAAATATAAAAGAATCAGCTGTGACTCCTTTAAAAAGTTTAGGCATCTTTACTCACAGATAACAAGATTAAAAACATTAATATATTTTAACATTATTGGCTAACCCTATTATAATTGTGCAAGGGAATAGATGGAGATTTGCCCAGGATTGATTCCTGTGACAGAATTAACATCTACCAGACATTTTTAGCTCTACTACCTGCCTCCATTAATTTGTATACATATATATATATATAATTAAGGTATCTCAAAACTGTTAGTGCAATTCTAAACTTTAATAGTGGGACACCCCATAGCGCCTATGAGTGAAAAACTCCTCTGTTGTCTATAATTTTCTTTGCTTTACTGACATTTAGTGCCTAGGCAAACATTATAGAAGACTGTTGAGTAAAGTTCCAAAGTAAAGCAGTATTTCCTCACCCTGAAACATTATTTTGGCTTAAAGTACATTGACAAAACACATAAATGCTGTTTGGGGAACTTAGGAATGTGGAACACAGTTGGCGTAAAAGGATGTTGCAGAAATTTGTAATAAAAATGAAACTGATTATCTTCAAACCTTCAACTAATATTATCACATATAAGAAATAGTTCTGGTACAAACCTGATCATGCACTTAATATTTTGAAGAAAAAAAACTGACACTAGCAATTAAATGTTCACATGGAAACCCTATTCCCATTTCATTGAATATCAGGGCTCTGTGGAACACTGTTCGGGGTTGAGTAAAGTAATTAAGTATAATAACTCACTATCAGCTAACAGAAGTCTGTTCCCCTATGATCCTTGGAAGTCTAAGGTGAAAGGGGACCCCAGATATTAGCCCTCTGTTCTATGATTCCTTCTTCCTTGTCCTATAGCAACCAATATTTGTACAGAAGAAATGTCACCTTTGTTGACAACTGGGGTTGTGATAGATTAAGTATTCTAATACAATTTGGTCAGCAGTCACACTTACCTCCTGGTTCCTCAAAATTCTTGTAAAGGGATCGAAGTCTCTAGGGAAGACAAAGAGCAAAACCAAAATTGACAGTCCTGTTAATCATGAACATTAATGGCAGTTTGCATTATTCCACCATTCAAGGGGATGGTTTTGCTTACCTCGTGGCCTAATCTTTCTGAATGGATCCAATTCCAGAAGTAGCACCTTGGATTTGATGGTGTTTGTTTGTTTTTTCATAGAGATAATTGTTCTTTGTGCTTTGTCTTCCTCACACTTTTCAAGTCTAAGTCTTGGTAGCAGTAGCTCTTTTTCATCTGCTTTTGTAAATATGCCCTGAGGGCATGGGGATGAGTGTATTTATTGAATTCAATAATTGATGAGTAAATTTGGCAAAGGAGAAAAAACATTATACAGTTCTTTGGATATGTACCAAGGAGTTCAGCTCTGGGCACATTTTACAAATCAGTGATCTTGGAAGTGCTTCTGTTGAAATAAATCAAATACCTGGTGATTTTGGGCAAAGGTTTTCCTGTGTTTCTTGTCAGATACAGTGTCCAGAAAAACAATCAAGTCCTTTTTTGAATTTCTCTGGAGCAATTTGGGAAGATTAAACCATTTCGTATATGTAGAGTCATTGTTCCTGCCATTTTTTTTTTTTTTT
>NW_020954596.1:52915782-52931489 GCF_900497805.2 Vombatus ursinus
TTAATAATGATTAAGACCAAAATTACATTTTTTGATTAACCATATTTCCCTAATCATCTTAGTGAAGTGAATCTTTGTTTCCCAAAGTGCCCAATACATACACTCAGAAATACTTTGAATTTTGCAAGAAAATTCCTTCCCTAAACCCAAGGCAGTAGTCAACTGAAAACAGAATCAGAAAGTACTTAGAATGAGGACCACCAGCCTTCATAGATACTAAACCGTATTATTCTCCCAAAACATTTTAGCCCAAATGAAAACAGTCAGGAAAAGGGCGGCAGTGTGCCACCACATCAGCTTCTAGCCCCTGTTTGTGCCCTGAGAAGCACTTGTTAACCATTTCGCCTACTTGCGAATCAAGTCAACAATGCCTGGTGTGGAGAATAAAGGGAAACTGAAGTATGGCCAGATGGATTAAAGGTGACCATGAATAATGGAGCAGTGTCAAGCAGAGAGGCAGAATAAGAGTGTTAGAAAACTGTCTCAGGTGCCTGAAGTGACATTAATTGATGCAATTTTAGGATCAAAGATATCTGTACTTTTAGCCTGTTCCCTGGATATGTGGCTATCAGCCAAAGCCAAAAAAAAAAAAAAATAGATCCCTCTCAAGAAATAAGTATAAATGTTGACAGTAAAACAAATGTTAGGCCTCTGTACACAATGAAGCTTACTTGGCATAATTAAATGTTCCCGTGTCCCTCTGCAAAATCTAGCTTTGGACTAGCTCTAGGAAAACCAAGAAATACAAAAATGTTGCATTGTTATGAGACACAAGGATATGCCTATGAATTGCTATTGAGAAATAGACTTTTTGTAACCAGTGACAACAAAGATTTGAAATCAGTGCCATGTGTTTAGGTGACTTCTTGATTCAAAGTCAAGAAAACATGAAAGTCTGCCCAGAATTTGTATATGCCTTTAATTTAGACATAATTTTTCTTCATGCCAGAACTGCAAACGATATAAAGAGTCTTGTTAAACAACAATAAGGGAGAAAAATAAAGTTTCTCAAATTCCTTATGGAATCACTTGATTCACTAGGAGCACTCCTCAAACATCCTGTTGAAGCTGGCATCTTTATAGGCAAACAGAGTATTGTTTAGCTACTTGGCAGCACTGAATAGCAGAAGTTAGAAAATACCATTATTTTGACATACTGAGGAATAGCTGAAAAGATGTTGCTGCTTTAGGTGCTGTCAGTTCAATTCAACAAAAATATATTTAACACTGATGTGCCAGGCAATGAAAAAGGCACCAGGGATATAAAAACAGGCCCTGCCCTCAAGGAGCTTACACTGTAAGGAGTAGGAGATGGGTAGTTGGGAACACAATATATACACAAGTAATGTAGTTGTTTTTATAAACTCTCTTGAAACTTTTATTTTAGAACATTGGCTCTGGATTTAGAGGACCTGGATTCAAAGCCTATCTCTGAAGCTTCCTATGTGTGAGACCACTAGGTCTCAGTTTCCTAATCTGTAAAATGAGGAAAGTTGAACTCAATGACCTTTAAGTTTCCTCCATTGTCCTATGAGCCTATGAATGGGGTATACTCACACACACACACACACACACACACACACACACACACACTTCGGATTGCAATAGAATTCAATCTTTTTGAGAGTGTTGCTGGCAGAATTGGTTACTGGATATTGGGTTATAAAGGCTTTAAAAGGCCTAATTAAAATCTAAATACCCTTAGGCTTAAGGTAATGCCTTAGAATCATAATGTAATATAACATTAGTACTAGAACAGATCCCAAAGATTCTTTAAATCATACTTAAACCAGAGACTTAAGATTGAAAGGGACCTTGGAGGTGATCTGTTTCAACTTCTTATTTTATAGGTAAAGAAAATGAGTTCCAGAGAGGTTCAAGTTCTTTGAGATATTATGCATCATAACAGAAGAAAGATTTGTACTAGTTCTTCTAACACATTTAGATCATTTAGCCCAGTGGTCAGAAATTTACTGCCTGGACCGATTTTGTAGGATCTAGAAGCTAAGAATGGTTTTTACATTTTTAAATTCAATAAAACTTTATTTTAAAATGTAAATATAATACATATATGTATATATGCATGTATCCATGTATGTATTTATGTATGATACGTGGTATATTTTTTTCATAGCTCCACAGGCCATATAGAAGCTGATGGTAAGCTGGACTGGGTCCACTGAACATAGTTTGCCAACTTCTGATTTAACCAGATCCTTCATTTTACAGATGGAGAAACTGAGACTTAGCCAGGTACCCATCTATAAAATGAGAAGGCTGGATTAGATGAGCTCCAAGGACCCTTTTAGCTCTGGTAAATGATGAATGTATAGTACAAGTTATGAAATTATGATCACAATTCCCATACACTAGCAAATTAAGTTCTCAATTAACAGCTTCTATGTCTCTCCTAAGGATTATAGAGGTAGTAATGAGGAGTTGGAGGAGGGGTATCTTTCTTATGCTGTCATACATCCCCTTCCCGATAATGAATTAGTCAGACTTAATTATATTTTATAAAGGGGCACCCACAATAATCTGACACTCTTTCCTACAAGCACATACAGAGACCAGGGGAAAGTGGGCTCAGGCTTAAAGAGTATATGTGTGGTTCAGCTAGGTGGCGCAGTGGATAGAGCAATGACCTTGGAGTCAGGAGGACCTGAGTTCAAATACAGCCTTAGACACATAACCGTCACTAGCTGTGTGACTCTGGGCAAGTCACAACCCCAATTGCCTCACCAAAAAAAAAAAAAAAAGACAGAGTACATGTGGCAAAGAGTGACTTATAGGTATTGGTTGTTGAAAATTCTCTCCTCCTTTGTGGAGTACATGTGAACTTCCTATTAGCTATGATATGAATTTCTTGTGGAGGCCTTGGATAATCCTTCATTGGCTTTTCTTTCTTATTCCACAATGTTCACAATGAGACATTGCAACCACTTACTGTTGCTGAAGGGGAACTGATAGGGCATATATGGGAGAACAGGGGCTTCCTCCTCTTCCTCCTATCCCCTCCAACTAGCTGGCCATCAACTGATCAATTATTTTAGCTGTAAACCATGACTAAGGCTTGGAGGGAAAGACCTCTGAATCATGTCTGGGGAATCCATAGAGATTAAATCATGGTTCCTTTGGCAGCTAACTTTGTAAGAAAGGTCTCAAGACAAATAACTGAAAGCAAGACCCTGGGGGAATGGAACACAAGAAGCGCAGAGAGTGGGGTCCAAATTTCCAAAGATAAGCTTCATTTGCTTCTCAACTTTGCCTAAGGTCAAACCTGTTTATATATCTATCTGTATGATCTCCACTGTCTCCCTCTCTATAGAGGTTACATATCTAACAAATGAAAATGAAAACATTATTGTAAGACCAGTATGCCAGAAGTGAAGGTGCTCAGTCTTATTACTATCATTTACTAAGTTTTTGTCAGAATGTAGAAGCAGAATACTGCCTATCATCTAGCATCTTAAATTTGAATAAGAAGATAAATTCCAATCCACACAGCCTAGGAAAAGCTAATTTATATCCCATATGTTTTAATAAGACTGATCCATTAACAACAGAAAAGAGAATATTCTTAGAATAGAACAAGTTTTTCACTTGTCCAGCTCTTCTGCTTCTTTGTCAGATCTACTACTAGGTTCTTTGGTCTTCTGGGTACCCTCCCAGAATTCTAAGGATGAAGATTACTAAATTTAAACCTTTACTTCAAGGGTTAGGGATAATGCCTTGAGCAGCTGACTGAGTTCTCAATGAGAAATTGTCTGGTCTCAAGTTTTGAGAGTTATAAATCTTGTTAAAAATCCCCCAAATGGCAAGTATTCAGTACCACAGTGGAAAACTTTTCATCACTGTGCTTTGCTATGACTAGATAAGAAGCACAAAGTATGAATTTGGTAGATAAATAGTAAACTCGTGTAGTAAATATCATTATACACATAAATCATAGGCATGTATAGTGAAGATACCTAACGTATATAACAACACAGTGTTATAATTCCAGAGCCATATTTTCAACTGGGTACCGATTCTGCTAGCAATGTCTACTTAAATAGTTCAACATTCACTGTGTCATATGTCAACTTGAATACAGATTACTCCTAAATGTGAAAGTGGAAGATTTCTACTTCCAAATGGATCTGTCTTCTACATAGGCATTTAAAGCTAAAAATTCAACCCAAAACATTAAGCAATTTGACTTTTAAGATAACTTTATAAAAATACTTTATTTCATTAAATATTACCCAATTACACGTAAAATTTTTGTCAATCTTTTTTTTAAATTTTGATTTCCCAATTCTCTCACTTACTCCTGGCTCTCCCTGCTTCTTGAGAAGGCAAGCAATGTGATATTGATTATACATGTGAAATCATGTGAAATATATTTCTGTATTAGCCATGTTGCAAAAGAAAACACAAGTAGAACAATAAAAATAAAAGAGCAAAAAATATACTTCAATTTATACTGAGTTTATCAATTCTCTCTCTGGAAGTAGATTGCATTTTTTATCATGGCTGCCTTGGAATTTTCTCAGATCATTCACTTGATCAGAATAGCTATGTCTTTCACAGTTTGTCATTCCTACAATATTACTGTATACAATGTTCTCCTGGTTTTGCTCACTTTATCTTACATGAGTTTATATAATACTTGCTCACTTTATTTTACATGAGTTCACATAAGATGTGAAGTGGTATCTCAGAGTTGTAATTTATATTTCTTTAATTACTAGTGATCAAGAGCATTTTATATGACTATTGATAGCTTTTATTTCTTCTTCTGAAAAATATCCATTTGATCATTTATCAACAAGGAAATATCTCCTATTTTTACAAATTCAGCTTAGTTTACCTATATTTTTGAGAAATGAGGCCATTATCAGAGAAACTTGCAAATATTTTCCCTCAGTTTTCAATTTCCCTTCTAATTTTGGCTGCATTAGTTTTATTTGTGCAAAAACTTTTTACTTTCATGTAATCAAAATTATCTGTTTTCTTTCCTGTAATTCTCTCTATCTCTTGTTTGGTCATAAACTCTTCCCTTATCCATAGATCTGACAGGCACATTTTTCAATCCTCCCCTAATTGATTTAAGATATCAACATTTATGTCTAAATCATTTATCCATTTTGACCTTATCTTTGTATAAATTATGAGAAGTTGCTCTATGTTAAGTTTTGGCTGAACTGCATTTTTCGTCAAATGTTGAGTTCTTACCCCAAAAGCTTGACCTTTAGGTTTATAAAACAATAGATTACTATGGTCATGTACTACTGTGTATTGTGTACCTAATCTGATCTGATCTCAGATTGACCACTCTATTTCTTAGCCAGTACCAGATTGTTTTGATTATCGTTTGGCAATATAGTTTTAAATCTGAAACTGTGAGGTTGTCTTCCTTCATGGTCTTTTTTTTAACACTTCCCTCGATATTCTTGACCTTTTGTTCTTTCAGATAAATTTTGTTACTATTTCTTCTAGCTCTATAAAATAATTCTTTGGTGATTTGATGAGGCACTGAAAAAGTAAATTAACTTGGGTAAAATGGTCATTTTTATTATTAACTCAGCCCATCCATGAGCAATCAACATTTCTCCAATTGTTCAGATGACTTTATTTCTGTGAAAAGTGTTTTGTAATTGTTTTCATATATTCCCTGGGTTTTGAAGACTACCTAGTACTTTGTATTGTCTACAGTTATTTTAAATGAAATTTTGCTTTCAATCTCTTGCTGCTGGGTTTGATGGTAGTATATAGAAATGCTGATGATTTATGTGGGTTTATTTTTCATTCTGCAACTTCACTAAAGATGTTTTTCAACTAGAATTTTCTGTATACTTTCCAGGATTCTCTAACTATGCCATCATATCTTCAAAGAGGAATTTTTTTCTTCATTGTCTGTTTTTATTCCTTTAATTTCTTCTTCATCTGTTATTGCTATAGTTATCATTTCTAGTACTATACTGAATGATGGTGGTGATAATGGGCATCCTTGCTTCACTCCTGATTTTATTGGGAAGGCTTCAAGTTTATTCCTATTGTGGATAATGCTTCTTCTTGGTATTAGATATACTTAGCATTTTTAGGAAGATTTGATTGATTTCTAAGCTTTCTAGTGAGCTTAATAGGAATGGGTGTTGTATTTTTTCAAATGCTTTTTCTGTGTCTATTGATATAATTACATTTTTTTTTGTTATTGATATGGTCAATTATACTGATAGTTTTCTTAACATTGAACCAGCCTTGCATTCTTAATCATGTATCACTGTGTATTATCTTTGTGATATAGTACTGTAATCTCCCTTATAAGTATTTTATTTAAAAATTTACATCAATATTCATTAAAGAAATTCATCTATAGTTTTCTTTTTCTGTTTTTGCTCTTCCTAGTTTAGACATCAATACCATGTTTTTGTCATAAAAGGAATTTGGTAGGACACATTCTTGACCTATTTTTCCCTAATAGTTTATATAGTATTGGAATTAATGATTTCTTAAATGTTTGAATTCACTTGTAAATCCATCTGATCCTGGGGTTTTTTTCTTGGGCAGCACTTTGATGGTTTGTTCAGTTTCCTTCTCTAAAGAAGGATAAATTAAGGATAGGATAAATTAAAGGATAGGATAAATATAAATAAAATTATATAAAATTAAATTAAATTAAAGAAGGATAAATTCTTCTTCTGTTATCCTTGGAAGTTTATATTTTATAAACATTCCTCCATTTTTACTTAGCCTGTAAGTTTTACTGGCATATAATTGAACAAAATAGCTCCTAATATGTGGATGCTGCTAAATCTCTTGTGATCCTAACTGTGGCTCCATGACATTTGAATAGCTTCTTTCTGGCTACTTAAAGTATTTTCTCTTTGTCCTGGGATCTCTGTAATTGGGCTATAATGTTATAATACTCCTGGGAGTTGTCTCACTTTGTAATTTCTTTTTTTTTTTTTTTGGCAAGACAATCAGGGTTAAGTAACTTGCCCAGGGTCACACAGCTAGGAATTGTCAAGTATCTGAGGTCAGATTTGAACTCAGTTCCTCCTGACTCCAAGGCCAGAGTTGTATCCACTGTGCCACCTAGCTGCCCCTCAATCTGTAATTTGAGTATATCGCTTCTACCAGGATGTAGGAAGCTTCTTTTAACATGAAACCTAGGGTTGGCCTTTGTGTTTGTCAGATTTCTTGAGACTCGTTTATCATCTTTACAAATTGTTTGTTGTTCCATAAATTGTTATTCTGGTTCTCCTTACTTCTTTCTGCTCCAGTGTATCTTTAGTGTTTCTCTGAAACATTTCCTTCAACATCTCTTACTGCACACTAGTATTGCATCATATTCATATACCATAAGTTGTTCAATTATTCCCAAAATAATAGATAGACCCTCAGTTTCTTATTTTTTGCCATCAGAGCCAATGGGCTCTGATCTCATCAGGGTTTTTGTTTTTAATTATTCTTTTGTCATGAGAAAATGAGCCACTTTAAATATTATTGTACATATGTGTCTTTTTCCTCTTTTTAAAAAATCTCATTAGGGTTGGTTATGTAATAAAAAAGAAATTTCCACTTTACCTTCTTTGACCTCTATCTCTAGTTTGGTCTTGAAGTCTTCACCCATCTGTTGATCAAACAGACAATTTCTTCCCTGGGCCTTATTTTTTTTTTAATCATGTTAATACTGATGTTTAACTTATGTGCCCACTTGGACATTTTTTTGCTATATGATGTGAATGTTGGTCTATACTTAGCTTCTGCCAGACTACTTTCCAGTTTTCCAAACAGTTTTTATCAAATAGTGAGTTATTCATCCAGTACATGCAATCTTTTGGCTTATCCTACACTAGTTTATTCTGTGTGTGTGTGTGTGTGTGTGTGTGTGTGTGTGTGTGTGTGTGTAATACTTAAGTAGTTTCACTAATCAACCTCTTTATCTCCTTTGTAGTTCCAAATTATGTTGATGATTACACCTTTAGAGTATATATTGAGATCCAATACTACTAAGTCTTTTTCAATCCTACTTTTTTTTTCAATAGTTTACTTGAGGGTGTTTATGTTTATGCCCATAAATCAATTTTGTTATATTTTTTAGCTCTATAAAATTGTCCTTGGTAGTTCCTTTAGTGTGGCACTGACTAAGTACATTGATTTAGGTAATATTGTCAGTCTACCCATGAGCAATTTATATTTCTCCAATTATTTAGATGTATCTTCATTTGTGCAAAGGATACTTGGCAACTAGGTTCATATGTTTGGTATGAGTGTATTGACAGATATACCAACAAATATTTTATATGTTCTATAGTTATTTTAAATTGAATTTCTATTGCTATCTATTCTTACTGGGTTTTTTTGTAATATACAGAAATACTGATGATTTATGTAGCTTTATTTTATATCTTGTGACTTTGTGGATATTTTTAATTGTTTAATTTTAAGTTGACTTTCTAAGGTTGTTTAAGCAAACTATCACATAATTTGTAAAAAGCAATAATTTTGTTTGCTATTTGTCTATACTCATTCTCTCAATTTCTTTTTATTATTTCTATAGTTGGCATTTCTAGTACTATATTTAATAGTAATTGTGATAATGGACATCCTTGCATTACTCTGATCTTATTGGAAAGGCCTCTAATTCATCCTTATTGCAGATGATTCTGCCTCTGGGTTTTAGATATATCATGTTAAGGAAAGATCCATTTGTTTCTTTTATTTTCTAGGGCTTAAAAAAACCCACCAGTAATTGGTGTTATATTTTGTCAGAAGTTTTTTTGTTTTTTTTTTCCTGCTCATACTGATAAATTCATGATTGTTGTTTATGTTGTTAACATGGACAATTGTGTTTGTAGTTTTCCTCACTTTGAACAAACTCTGAATTTCTTTTATAAATACATCATGATCATAGTGTATAATCTTTGTAATAATATGTTTCTATAATTTTTGCTAATATTTTATTATAAAATTATTCATCTATTCATTAGGGAAATTGGTCAATACTCTTCTTTCTGTATTTTGACTCTGGTTTATATATCATAATCACATTTATGTCATAGAAGGAATTTGGTAGGAGTCCCTTTCTTAAATAATTTATGTAATTTTCAAATTACTGTTCTTTAAACATTTGATAAAAATTGATTTTCATCTGATCCTTTTTTGTACCTTGTAAACTTATTTTTGATTTGTTCATTTTTTTTCTTAGACTGTTATTTAAATTCTCTATTTCTTCTGTTAACCTGAACACATAGTATGTTTCAAGTGTTAATCAACTTTTTAAAATTGCCAGTTTTATTAGCATGAAATTAGGCAAAACATTTTGTGTGTGTGTGTGTGTGTGTAATTTCTTCTTTATTTGTAATAAACCTTTTTCATTCTTGGTACTATTAATTTAAATTTTTTCCTCCTCATAAAAATCATTAGTTAATGATTTATCTATTTTATTATTTTTGATAGCTCCAATTTTGTGAATAAATTTAATGAGGATATTTTGCTTTCATTTTTATTAATCTCATCTTTGATTTTGAGGATTTATTATTTGAAACAATCAAGGCTTTTAATTTGTTGTTTTTCCAGGTCACTCTTATTTGCATACCCAATTGGTTTATCTGATCTTTCCTCTCTTATTACTGATATATTCCCCCAAGGAATGTTTTGGCTGCATCCCAAAATATATGGTCTCATTGTTGTCATTATCTTTAATGGAATGAATTATTTCTGTGATTTGTACTTTGACCCACCTACTCTTCAAGATCAAGTAATTTAATCCCCTATTAGTTCTAATAATTTATTCAGTGGCCTTTTGCTAAAAAAAAAAAATTGTATTTCATTTTGGACCAAAAAAGATATGTTAATATTTTGGCTTTTCTGATTTTTCAAACTTTTTATTAATTAATTTGTTTATTTTTAGTTTTTAACATTCACTTCACAAGATTTTGAGTTCCAAATTTTCTCCTCATCTTCCCCCTCACCCCACCCCAGGATGGCATACATTCCGAATGCCCCTTCCCCCAATCTGCCCTCCCTTCTATCCCTGCCCTGCTTTTATCCCCTTCCCCTTCTATTTTCCTGTAGGGCAGGATAGATTTCTATAACCAATTGCCTATATATCTTATTTCCCAGCTGCATGTAAAAACAATTTTTAATATTTGTTTTTAAAACTTTGGTTTCCTAGGTAGCACAATGGATAGACCATTGGCATTGGATTCAGGAGGACCTGAATTCAAATGTGACCTCACTCACATAACACTTACAAGCTGTGTGACCCTAGGCAAGTCACTTAACCCCACTGCCTAGCCAAAAACAAACAAGCAAAAAACAAAAACAAACAAACAAACCAAAAAATACTTTGGGTTCCAAATTCTCTTCCTTCCTCTCTCCCAATCTATCCTCACTGAGAAGTCAAGCAATTCAAAAAAAGTTATACATGTATAGTCATGCAAAACAGTTCCATGATAGTCATGTTGTGAAGGACTAACTATATTTCCTTCCATCCTATCCCGCTCTCCATTTATTCTATTCTCTCCTTTGATCTTGTCCCTCCTCAAAAGTCTTTGCTTTTGATTACCTTTTCCCCTAATCTGCCCTCTCTTCTATTATCCCCCTCTCTTACCACCTCACCCCCAATTTTCCTGTAGTGTCAGATATATTTCCATATCTAATTGAGTATGTATGTTACTCCCTCCTTAAGCCAAATTCAATTAGAGTAAGAGTCATTAATTCCCTCTCATCTCCCTGCTCTTCCCTTTCACTGTAAAAGTTTTTTCTTGCCTCTTTCATGTGAGATAATTTAGCCCATTCTACCTTTCCCTTCTCTTGAGTCTTGTATTTAAATGTCAAATTTTCTATTCAGCTCTGCTCTTCTCATCAAGAATGCTTGAAAGTCCTCTATTTCATTGAATTTCCATTTTTCCCCTTGAAGGATTATACTCAGTTTTTCTGGGTAGTGATTCTTGGTTTTAATCCTAGTTCCTTTGACTTCTGGAATACCATATCCCAAACCCTTTGATCACTTAATGTAGAAACTGCTAAATTTTGTATTATCCTGATTGTGTTTCTACAATACTTGAATTGTTTATTTCTCTCTACTTGCAATATTTTATCCTTGACCAGGGAACTCTGGAATTTAGCTATGGTATTTCTAGGAGTTTTCTTTTGGGGATCTCTTTCAGAAGGTGATTGGTGGATTCTTTCAATTTCTATTTTGCCCTCTGGTTCTAGAATGTCAGGGCAGTTTTCCTTAATAATTTCTTGAAAGATGATGTTAACCCTCCTTTTTTGATAATGGCTTTCAGATAGTCCAATAATTTTTCAATTATCTCTCCTGGATCTATTTTCCAGTTCAGTTGTTTTTCCAATGAGATATCTTGATTGTCTTCTTTTTTTTTATTCTTTTGGTTTTGTTTTATAATTTCTTAATTTCTCAGAGCATTAGCTTCCATTTGTTGCATTCCAGTTTTTAAGGAATTATTTTCTTCAGTGAGCTTTTGGACCTCTTTTTCCATTTGGCCAATTCTGCTTTTTAAGGCATTCTTCTCCTCATTGGCTTTTTGGACCTCTTTTGCCATTTGGATTAGTCTATTTTTAAGGTGTTATTTTCTTCAATATTTTTTGGGTCTCTTTTAGCAAGTTGTTGACTTGCTTTTCATGATTTTCTTGCATCACTCTCATTTCTCTTCCCAGTTTTTCCTCTCCTTCTCTTACTTGCTTTTCAAAATCCATTTTGAGTTCTTCCATGGTTTGAGACCAATTCATATTTTTTTGGAGGCTTGAGATGTAGGAGCTTTGACTTTATTGTCTTCTTCTGGTTGTGTGTTTTAATCTTCTTTGTCACCAAAGTAAGATTCTATAGTCTGAGTTTTTTTTCTGCTGTTTTCTCATGTTCCCAGCTAATTACTTGACTTTTAAACTCTTTCTTAAGGTAGGGCTCTGCTTCCAGTGGGGACAGTGTGTATTGTCCCAAGCTTTGGGGGTTTTGTGCAGCTGTTTTCAGAGATACTTCTAGGGATCTATAAATTTTCAGTTCTTCCAAGGTGGTATGATCCTTTCCTGGCCTGGTCTCTAGTCTATGAGTGACCACAAGCACTCTTTTCTACATTGGAACTGTGAGGAGGATTCCATCTCCACCACCACCATAAGCTCCTCATCACTAGCATTCTTCTCACCCCAAGACCACCACTCAAGACTGTGACCGAGATTCAAGCATGGGCGAAGCAAGAAAATCCTGCCTCAGTGTCAGCAAAGAAATCCCGGCAATACTCCTCTGATCAGCTACTCAAACCCCCCAATGTTTGTGGAGAGATAGCTCTGGAAGCAGCCACCATGGCCACTGCCCTGGGGCTTCACCAGGGCTGGGGCTAGACCCTGATTTTCTTTCACCCAGGTTCTACAGACCTTTCCTACTGACCTTCTAAATTGTTTTTGGTATTTGTGGTTTGGGAGGTCTGGAAACTGCCACAGCTGCCAGTGATTCAGTCCCCTGAGTCCTGCTCTAGATTTACTGGGCATCTTTGCCTGTGCAACCCATGCTGAACTGCACTCCTCCCCCGCCCCACACAACACCTTTCCTATTAACCATCCAGGTTGTCTTGGGCTTGAGGAAATTTGTTTCACTCTGTCTTTTGGTGGGTTCTGCTGTTCTAGAATTTGTTTAGAGTCATTTTTACAGGTATTTTGAAGGGATTTGGGGGAGAGCTCAAGCAAGTCACTGCTTTTATTCCACCACCTTGGTTCCACCCCCACTGGCTTTTCTGAAGTTTTTACAAAGGTTTTCATTCTCTAATATATGGTCAGTTTTTTTTTTCTGAAGCTGCCAAATACAGTTGCAAAATATGTATACTCCCTTCAATTATCTTTGGATGTCTATCATATTTCTAAAATTTTTCTTAAAAATGTTTTCTAAAAGTGTTTTTTATAATTATGTTTTGGACCTTCACTTTTGGGGGGTTACTTTTTGGTTATATTTATATGTCTGATAGCAGTAAATTAAAGTCCCCACTGTTATAGTTCTAATATCCCTCCCTACAATTATTTCTTTTAAATATTTGGATACTGCGCCATTTCATGCATGCATATTTCATAATGATTTTGATCTATGGCTCCTTTCAGCAAAATTCCCTGTTTATCTCTTTTAATTAGGTCAATTTTTGAAATTGCTTTGTTGGACATCATTATTGCTATTCTTATGTGTGTATGTGTATGTGTATGTGTGTGTTTTATTTCAGCTAAAGCATAATAGATTTTGTTCCAGCCATTATTTTAACTCTGTATGCATCTTTCCATTTTAATTCTGTTTCTAGTAAACAACATGTTGGTAACTAAGGGGAGCATGGAAAAAATTAACCTGACAGATCTATAGATAAGGGAAGATTTTATAGCCAAACAACAGATAGAGAGGTTCACAGGAAATAAATGAACAATTTTGATTACACAAAATGAAAAGATTTTTGCCCAAACAAAACTAATGTATCCAAAATTGGAAGGGAAGCAGGAAACTGGGGAATGGGGGGAATTTGCAGTAAGTTTCTTTGATAAGGGCCTGGTTTCTCAGATACATAAAAATGAGCCAAATTTATAAAAATAAGAGCCATTTCCCAATTCATAAATGGTAAAATGTTACTAACAGGCATTTTCAGGAGAAATCAAAACTATCAAGAGTCATATAAAAATGATCTAAATCACTTTTGATTAGAGAAATGCAAATTTAAACAACTCTGAAATGCCACTTCACATCTATCATATTGGCTAATGTGATAGAAAAGGAAAATGTCAAATACTGAGGATGACATAGAAAAATTGGTACAGTACTGCTCAGTTGGTGGAGTTATAAACTGGCCTAACCATTCTGGAGATCAATTTGGAACTATGCCCAAAGGGTTATAAAACTGTGTATACCCTTTTGACCCAGCAATATCACTACTGGGTCTGTAACCCAAAGATGTCAGAGGAAAAAAGAAAAGGACCAATTTGTACAAAGATCTTTATAGCAGCTCTTTTTGTCATGGCAAGGAATTGAAAAATGTAAGGGGATGCCCATCAACAGGGGTTAATGGCAGGACAAATTGTAGTAGAATGATTGTTATGGAATACTATTGAGTCATAAAGAATGATGAGCAGGTTAGTTTCAGAAAAACCTGGGAAGACTTATACGAGCTCATGTAAAATGAAGTGAGCAGAACCAGGAGACCATTGTACACAGTAACAGCAATATTGTAATGATGACTAAGTGTGAAATACATGTGTACTCAGATCAAGACAATGATATAAGAGAATTCCAAAGTACCCATGATAAAAAATGCTATCCACCTCCAGAGAGAGAACTGATAAACTCTGAATACAAACTGAAGCATACTTTTGTCACTTTTCATTATTATGACATTATTATGTCACTATTCATTATATACACACTCATTATCTTGTGTATATATGTTTGTGTGTGGGGGTGTCTTTTATTTTGAAACATGGATAAAATGGAAATATATTTTACATGACTTCATATGTATAATCAGTGTCATCATTTGCCTTCTCAATGGGTGGAAGAGATTTTACTCAAAAGTTTAAAAACTGAATGATAAAATTTTTAAATGAAATTGAAAAATACTTAAATGAATAACAATATGTTAATAATAAGAATACATTGTAGGATTCTGCTTTCTAATACTTTCTAATGTCTTCTTCTATTTTATAAGTGAGTTCTTCCCATTCTCATTCAAAGATATAAATTTAATATTGTGTTTCACTCCAGCCTATCCTCTTTAGCTTTTCTTTCTATTTGTTTCCTTGATTCCTGTGTTTTTGTTTCAAAGTTTCAACACTATTCTGGTGTTTTAATTAAGAATGCTTGAAAGTCCATTATTTTAAGGTTCATTTGCTTCCTGCATATAACCTTATACTTATTTTTGCTGGTTGAGAATTTTTTTTTATTGTAAACCTATATTTTGCCTCCTAGAATATCTTCTTCTCTAGGGTGGTGTCTGCTAAATCTTGTGTAACTCTGACACTCCTATGTACGTGAATTTATTCTTTCTGACTGAGTTTTTTTTTTATGACCTAGGAGTTTTGGGTTTTGGCCTAATACACTGGGAATTTTCATTTAGTGGTTTCACTGAGGAAGTGTTGGGTAGGTTCTTCCTGTTTCTAATTTGCCCTCTAGTTTGAAGAGACCTGGGCTGTTTTCTTTTATGATTCCTTGAAATATGGATGTCTAGGAACACTTTCTGATCCTGGATTTCAGGCAGTCTGTAGATTCTTAATTTATCTCTTTTCAATCTGTCTTCTAGGTCAGGTGTTTTTTATTAGAAGTACTCAAAATTTTCTTCTATTTTTTCAATCTTGCGACTTTTAAAAATATTTCTTCCCATCTCATAGAGTCATTTTCTTTATTTAGTCAAGTCTCATTTTCAGATAGTTTGTTTTCTTGGCAAGATTTTGTATCCAAACTGCTTGTTCTTTTCAATTTTGCCATATTTTCCCCTTAGCTCTCATTTTTGTTAATTTTCCTATATGATTCTTATTATTTTTTCTTTAAAAAAAACCACTTCTTTTATATCTTCCATTAATTCTAATTGAATTTGTGTCCAAGCTGCATTTTTCATTGTAGCTTAGCTTTTTGATGTTTTGGAGTCATTTCCTGATTGATCCTGTCACCATTTTAGCTCTTCAGAATTTTGTGTGTGTGTGTGTGTGTGTGTGTGTGTGTGTGTGTGTGTGTGTGT
>NW_020954596.1:52931499-53046363 GCF_900497805.2 Vombatus ursinus
TGTGTGTGTGTGTGTGTGTGTGTGTGTGTGTGTGTGTGTGTGTGTGTGTGTTTTCCAACTGACTTTCTGACTTTGGACTTTATGTTTAGACCAGACTGCAAAATTCTGGGGGAATGGGTTGATATTTGGGGAGGGAGGGAGGATTTTTTTTTTATTAATCTCCTGCTTTCTTGGGCTATTGAATGTTTTATTCTGGGATTATCAGGGACAACTCTGGTTGAGGACTTTCCAGCATTCAGTGCTCCCAAAATGGTCTGATTCAGGTGAAGTCTGATCACTGCCTTGCTGGTCAAAGTTCACCAAGATTTTAACTTGTCTTGGTATCTGCATAATACTGTAGTTGACACTTCTGATTGGAAGTTGCAGCAGACTTCTGCTAGGTAGGCTTAGTCATCTGGAAAGCTCTGCAGGTTCTGATTGACAAAACTTCTATTTTACCACCTCTATTCTTATCTCATATGTGTTAATTTTGTGTGTGCAAAAGCTTTGCAAATTCATGTGATCAAAATTATCATTTTATCTTTTGCAATTGCCTTTATCCCCTGTTTGGTTAAAAATAAATCTCCTACCCATATTTGTAAAAGGTACATAATCTGCTTCTATGATTTTTTCATGGAAGTTTAAATATTAATATAAAGGTATTGTACTCATTTTTAATTTCTTGTGGAATATGACATAACTAGGTACTTTTAGTAATGAATATGCATTTACATTACAACAAAAACTTACCCAGGCAATATAATTCAATATAAACATGTTTTAAATTAAGTAAAAAAGAGTTTGGCTAACCACTTTTGAGTGATCATAGATTTTGTTTAGAAACCTCTCTCATGTTTCAAAGCTTGATGTGGTTGTCAGAGTATCATAAGGGGGAATTACTGTAAGAACTTATCATCTGTGGAAATTCCTTCTTCCATTTGGCCTCTAGACTAGATAGTCTCTGTGACAGGAACAATGCATCTTCTGTGAGTGCACCATATTTCCATGAGTGCTTTACTTGGTATTAATGATTAGAGGAATACTGAGCTGAATTATCTATGTTATTGCATCTCTTGAAGATTTGGAGGTGGTTCTGATATGCATGTGGAAGACATTGTAGGACAATGACTGAGATGGCTTTTTGCTCTGCCAAAAAAAGATTTCTGCCTGAGAAGGAAATGTAGAGGAAGCTTGTGTTTGGTGTACCTTTTGGTCACTTGCATAGCTGCTTAGATGTAATTTAGCTATACAATATCATTTTTAAGGAGCATTCCTGTTTCATTCTAATGTCTTCATTGGGAGTGTCCTTGAATATGGAGACTATTCTTTTATATATGACAAGTTAGGCTTATGGACCAGGAGTTATTGTGCTGTTTCATTTCCTTTAATGGTGAGAAGATCTATTTTTTTAAAAATTTTCAAATTTTTTTTGTCTCCCCCTCCCACTACTTGTTGGAAATTTTTTTTACATGTAAAACTCTTTTATCAAATAACATAAGCATAATCAAGCAAAATAAATTTCTACATTGGCTACATCCAAAAATGTGTTTCTCATTCAGGTTATCAATTTATTACCTTTCTGACATGAAGTATACAGCATTCTTCAACATCATTTCTTCAGAATCATGGCTAATTATTACATTAATTAGTATTCTTAAGTCTTTCAAAATGGTTCATTTTTACAACATACATCCTGGATTATAAATTGCTCTCCTGGTTCTGTTTACTTCACTTTGCATCAGTTCACATACAAATTACTCAGGAAGGCTCTTAAACTACATTAATTGATAAATAATCCAACAGTCTTCTTAGACCTTACTCCCCTCTATGAACCAGTGACACTAGACTCCTTAATGTTTCTCCCACAAAGCACTCCTGAATTGATGCATTTTCAGTGGCTCTTGGTATGTTGGGAATGTTCTTCCTTCTGAATTCTAGTTCCTGGTTTCCCAAACATCCTTATGTCTCAACTAAAGTCATATCTCCTATTACAGGAATTTCGCCATATGGCTTACAGCCAACACTTTCCATCTCAGATTGTGTTTAATATCCTGTAGTTAGCTTGTTTTTACATTGTTGTTTGCATATCATTGACTCCATTAGATTGTGAGCTACTTAAGGACAAGAGTTGGTTTTGCCTTTCTTTGTATCCGCACTTAGTACAGTGCCTGGAACATAGTGAGGATTTAGTAAATGCATTTTTCACTTGGTTTGACTTGACTATTAAACACTTTCTTTGTGCTAGGTACTGTGCTAGACATGGGAGATACAAACAGACAAGTAAAACTATCCCTGCCCTCTAGGAACATGCACTTATGACTTCATTTTAGAACTTCTGGAAAGGGAATGATGATTAAAATGGATCTTTATTAGAAATTCAAATAAAAACTTTGATTTTTCTCTGAAACATAGTACTTATCATTTTTAAAAATATATTTTTCTCTTCCCTGGGTGGTTGATAGGTGATGATAGAAGCAACATGGCTTAGGGGTGAGAGAGTGCTGAAACTGGACTCCAATAGACCTGGGTTCAAAGTTGTAAGTGGTACTAACTGTATGGTGTCACTTAATCTTCCTCTTACATTTCCTTGTCTATAAAATTTGGATAATAATTCCTGAACTGTGGGGTGCAAGTACAACAATGTGTGATGGTTTGATTATAAATGCCAGTTATTATTCTTAGGGAAATGTCATTTACTGCTTTAACAACTTTCATCTTCAGTTATATCACAAGTTTGTCATATTTTCATGTCACATCTATATCATATGCAGAAATTCTAGCAGTTTCTTAGGTATGTTTTAGAAATGTAAAGTGGTTGCCAAGCTCTATTGCTCCAAATCACTGTGGCTGCAGTTCAAGTACATGAGACCAGGTCTGAGTATATTGCAGAAACCATAAAGAGAAGTTGCAAACTGTTCAATGTGGCAAAGATAGGAATCCACTTACTTGGGGTGCTGCATTCGTGTTTCAGGTTGAAAAAGTCCATTTCAAGGGTATCCTGAAGGAGCTTAGTGCTACCTTGTTACAAGCTAGTCATGCAAAGTATAGCCATAGGCTGCTTTTTCAAGGTGAACATAGAGTCCCCCCCCCCATCTTCCATTGATAATGTTAATTCTCAGAGTTGATTTTAGCAAAATTATACTCCACTGACAAATGTTCTGAGGAAGGTGAATATTTCAGGCAGCAAACTTGATACTGCAGCCTGATTCAATCAAGGCTGGGATCCAGAATATTTTGAAGGTGACCGAATTTATTACACAGTGTCATAGCTTCAGCTTGTCCTCTAACAGCAAGGGCTCTTAATTTCTAAGTAATCAGGAACATGTTTATATGCTATTTAGAACACACTGAGCAGTAGAGGTATCTGAGCATAATGGAGTCAAGAAAGAACAGGTTCAAGCTCTTTCCCTAATGATTACTAGCTATGTGATCAGGAGTAAAGTCATTGAACCTCTCAGTGCCACCCCCCCTAGAAAACTTTTCGACACCTTAAATTACAGACCAATTGCTAATCTGCATGGGTGGAGGGAGTTTCCATCCTAAGAGTACATCATGCCAGTGAAATCACAGGTCCAGGGGTGGGTATGTGGATAACCCTAAAAAATTTGAAGAGGCTTTAAACAATAGATTTTTACTGATATTATTATTCTTTTTCTTTACTGATATTATTATTCTTTTTCTTAGAAACAGCAATGACTATTTTATTGTTACTAGAACAAAAGGAATTTTTACGGGTTTATATGTTGAGAAATGTGCCGTGATGTTTAGCATACTATTTGGTCTAGTATTCCTATCCAGTTTTATTTAACTAAGTGATTTTTTAAAAGTTATAATGCAATCTTGAAGTGATTTAATTGCAAAAATACAAGTAAGAGACTTCCTTTTTCCCCCATATTGTATGAAACAGGAAATTGAACTTGTATAGAATTTAACTGGAAAGGAAAAGGCAAGGCAAGAATCATTGATTAAGTCAGGCATTGTTCTGATAGCTGGGGCCAGAGAAGCAAAAAGAAACACTGTCTATGCCCTCAGAGAGTTTGTATTCTAATGGAGGAAGACAATACACAAAAAGGGAACTGAAAAGTGGGAATGCAGTGGGAAGGATTTGGCCTTGTGGGATTCAGGATGGATGTTATGTATAAACTAATAGCATCTTGGTGTTTAAATGAGAGGTTTTCGGAACCTTGATCCAGCAGAGAAAATCTCTGAATTATTACTTATTTATGAATGGGTTTAATGAGCAGCAAACAAACATAGGATTCTATAACTTGACAGAGCAGATTAAATTTGTTCTCTGCAGTAGAAAAAAAAAATCTTTCAGGTAATTTTTAAATGTACATTTGGAATGATTAGTAATCACCAGACATGTCATCCTATAATAGAAATATGCCTATATTTCTCTTTCTTAAAAACTCTTAAGGTATGTTTATATACTGTTTAGGCTTCACTTTTTATTAGACAGGCACTAATAAACCCAGGATTTCAGAGACTTCAGCCAAATACTAAGTGATTATACCTTAAATGCTACCATGGATCTGATCTTGCATCTACTTCTAGGCAAACAAAGAGATCTATCTGTAAAGCTAAGCCATGTTTACAAAACCACTATAGAGTTAATTTCTGTTCAGTTCTATTTCTGCAAAAGCTTAGGAAGCACCTATTCTGTGCTAAATGCTGGAGACAGAAAGACAAAAGTGAAATAGTTCCTGTCTTCAGAGAATTTATGCTCTACATACATAAAATTTCTTAAACAGAACAATTCAGTATCCTAAAAATGAGGCTCATCTAAAAAACCCAAAAATTCAGCCCAAAGAGGAAGTTTACATAAACCAAGGTCAGGAGTCTTGGTTGTAAAGGTTTGAATGGATGTCTAATACCATATATTGGGACCTGGAGGAAGTAGAATGAGGCCATAGGATCCTAGATTTAGAGCTAGAAGAGACCTTAAAGGTCTCCCCTACCCCCATTTCACAGATAAGGGAGCTGAGGCCCAAAGAGGCAAAAATTATTTGCTCAAGGTCACATAGGAAGTAAGAGTCCACATATGAAGGCATCATCTGATTTCAAATTCAGTATTCTAGACTGGGAGTCAAGAGATCTGGCTTTAAGTCATGACTCTGGCATTTACTAATCATGTGACACTATACAAGTCACTTACCATTTCTGGACCTAAGCATCCTCATTTGGAGAATGAAGGAATTGGACCTGTCTCTAAGTTTCATTTCAACTTTTAAAGTTATATTTTTAGATTCTATCTTGGCCATATAGCCATATACAGATATTCAGATTGGGGTGGGAGATAGGGAAGACCGGTAGCTTCATTGGTATAGGAAACTATATTATAACAGTCCTAGAGAGCAACCTAGGAGCTACAGAGATATTGAGTGATTTGATTAAGATCACACAGCCAGTTTTGTATCAGAAGTCGGTCTTGAAATCAAGTCTTACTGACCCCTAAAGGTAATTCTGTAATTACTACTCCATGTTATCATACATACATGTGTGAAAGAGATAGATATAGAACATAGACAGTATAGTGTTTTGAAAAGGTTATTAGATATGAAATCAGAGAATTTTCACATCTCAGCAATGCTGCTGTGACTTTGGGTCAGCTCTGTAACAATAGTTAGAGCTCAACTTTTTTTTCTCCTTAATAGTATTTTATTTTTTTTCCAATTGAATGTAAAGATAGTTTTCAACATTCATTTTTGTAAAATATTGAGTTCCAAATTTTTTTCCTTCCTTCCCTTCCTCTCCTTCCTCTTCCCTTCCCTCTCCCCTCCCCAAAATAGCAAGCAATATGATATAGGTTGTACATGTACAATCATGTTAAACATATTTCCATGTTAGTCATGCTTTGAAAAAAGAATCAGAACAAACTGGAAAAACCACGAGAAAGAAAAAACAAGAAAAAAAAAAGGATAATAGTAGGCTTTTATCTGCATTCAGACTCCATAGTTCTTTCTCTCAATGTGGTTAGCATTTTCCATCATAAGTCTTTAGGAATTGTCTTGGATCATTATATTACTGAGAAGAATAAAGTGTATCATCCTTCATCACTGCATGATGTTGCTGTTGCTCTGTACAGTGTTCTGGTTCTGCTCACTTCACTTAATATCGGTTCATGTAAGTCTTTCCAGGTGTTCCTGAAATTTACCTACTCATCATTTCTTATAGAACAATAGTATCCCATTACATTCATATACCACAATTTGTTCAGTCATTCCCCAATTGATGGGCATCCCCTCAGTTTTCAATTCTTTGCCACCACAAAAAGAGCTGCTTTAAATATTTTCATACATGTGGGTCCTTTTTTCTCTTTTTTATGATCTCTTTAGGATACAGACCTAGTAGTGCTATTGCTGGATCAAAGCGTATGCACAATTTTATAGTTCTTTGTGCATAGTGCCACATTGCCCTCTAGAATGGTTGGATCACTTTACAACTCTACCAACAATGCATTAGTGTTCCAATTTTCACATATCTTCTCCAACATTTATCATTTTCCTTTTCTGTCATATTAGCCACTCTGATAAGTGTGAGGTGGTACCTCAGAGTTGCTTTATTTTGCATTTCTGTAATCAATAGTGATTTAGTGCATTTTTTCATATGATTATTGATAGCTTTAATTTCTTCAAGTGAAAACTGCCTGTTTATATCTTTTGACCATTTATCAATTGAGGAATGCCTTGTATTGTTATAAATTTGTTTCAGTTCTCTATATAGTTTAGAAATGAGGACCTTATCAGAAACACTGATTGTGAAAAATGTTCCCCAACTTTCTGCTTTCCTTCTGATCTTTGTTGTATTGGCTTTGTGCAAAATCTTTTTAATTTAGTGTAATCAAAATTATCCCTTTTGCATTTCTTAATGTACTCTATCTCTCGGTCATAAATTCTTCCCTTCTCCACAGATTTCCTCTCTTATTGTTAATGCTAACATTTCTAGTATAATATTGAATAATAGTGGCGATAATGGACATCTTTGTTTCACCCCTGATCTTACTGGGAAAAGTTCTAGCTTATCCCCATTACATGTAATGCTTGCTGATGGTTTTAGATAGATGCAACTTATCATTTTAAGGAAAACCCCATTGATTCCTATGCTCTCTAGTACTTTTAATAGGAATGGATGCTGTGTTCTGTCAAAAGCTTTTTCATGCATCTATTGAAATAATCATAAGATTTATGTTAGTTTTATTATTGATATAGTCAAATATGCTGTAGTTTTCCTAATATTGAACCAGCTCTGCATTCCTGGTGTAAATCCCACCTGGTCATAGTGTATTATCCTCGTCATAAATTGCTGTAATCTCTTTTTTTTACTAATATATTATTTAAATGTTTGCATCAATATTCATCAGGGAAATTGGCCTATAATTTTCTTTCTCTATTTTGACTCCTCCTGGTTTAGGTATCAGCTTCATATTTGTGTCATAAAAGGAATTTGGTAGGACTCCACCTATTTTTTCCAAATAGTTTATATAGTATTGCAATTAATTGTTCTTTAAATGTTTGGTAGAATTCACATGTAAATCCATCTGGCCCTGGAGATTTTTTCTTAAGGAGTTCATTGATGGCTTGTTCAATTTCTTTTTCTGAAATGGGATTACTTCAGTACTTTTTTTCCTCTTCTGTTAATCTGGGCAATTTATATTTTTTGTAAATATTTGTCCATTTTACTTAGATTGTCAGATTTATTGGCATGCAGTTGGACAAAATAGTTCCTAATTATTGCTTTGATTTCCTCTTCGTTGGTGGTGAATTCACCCTTTTCACTTTTTATACTGATAATTTTCTTCTTTTTTTAATCAAATTAAACAAAGGTTTATCTATTTTGTTTTTTTTTATAAAACCATCTTTTAGTTTGATTTATTAATTTAACAGTTTTCTCACTTTCAACTTTATCAATCTCTCTTTTGGTTTTCAGAATTTCTAATTTTATATTGAATTGGGGATTTTTAATTTGGTCTTTTTCTAGCTTTTTTAGTTGCATGCCCAATTCATTGATCTCCTCTTTATTTTATTCATGTAAGAATACATATATATATATATATATATATATGTAATTTATCCTAAGAACTTCTGTAGCTGCATCTGATAAGTTTTGGTATGTTGTCTCATTATTGTCATTCTCTTTGATGAAATTATTAACTGTTTCTATGATTTGTTGTTTAACCCACTCATTCTTTAGGATTATATTTTTTAGTTTCCAACTACTTTAGGGCCTCAACTTTTTTACCTGTGTAACCAGGATCTGACACAAGTGTAGAACACCTGGGATAGGGTCTCCCCTCATAGAGAAGGTGGAAAGCTTACTTCTTGGAGAGTTGTGATGACATGATACAGAACTGCCTTAGAGAAACTGGGAGCATGCCTAGTTGTTCTGTAAGTGGTTCTAGTTAGTTAATTACATTGTGAAGAGAAGGTTCTCTGATTGGCCTCAGAGGAATTCAGAAAGGCATGTCACCTCAACCTAGGCCCTTTTATCATTCTCTCCCTCCCCCTCTCCTTCTCCCTCCTTCCCTCTCCATCTGTCCCTCCATCTCCCCCTTCCCCCAAGTGCTCTTCTAGGATCTCAGTAAACACATTGTCCTTTGCTAGACTGAGCTATAAGGAAAGAGGTCTTATGGCCTTCTCCCTTCTGAGGCCAACTGGCCTTGTAAAAAGGCCTTCATCCTTGGCCTCTGGGGGTTTTTCCCTCCTTTTGGTTGAAGGAAATTAATCTCTAGGTCGAGAAAGAAAGCCACAAAAATTTGGAAGTTACAGATCAGCTTGGTTTTGGGGCCAGCTCAGCATTTATGTCCTGAGATGTAATCGATAGTCTTGGGAGGTGATCGTTTGGACCCAAGCCAGTTGAACTGAAAGAGCTAGGCACTCAGGTTACATCTGAACATGAACTTGGTGGGTCCAATGTTATGTAGAAACTATGCTAAGAGTGACCCTACTGTCCCTAGTAACCAAAGTAGTATGGATAGGAGTGAATGTTGCTGAAGTCTTGGGAGGAATAGTTAATTGGGAAAAATAATTAATAATCAAGATATATATATTCACATTAGTATTGTCCATTCAAATCTAGTATAACTTTTAAAATAAATAAAACCCCAAAATATGGGATTCTTGGGTAGTAGGTCAAGGTAGCCTTTTATTATTATTTTAAGGGACATTATTAAACTAATTTTTGTTCAGTTATTTCAGTCTTGTCTGAGTCTTCATAGCACTTTGAGTTTTCTTGGCAAAGATACTGGAGTGGTTTGCCATTTCCTTCTCCAGCTGATTTTACAGATGAGGAAACTGAGACAAACAGGGTTAAGTGACTTGCCTAGGTCACACAGCTAGTAAGTGTCTGAGACTAGATTTGAACTCAGGAAGGTGAGTCTTCCTGATTCCAGGCCCGGCTCTATCCACTGTGCCACCTAGCTGCCTCATTATATTCATTATTCTCTAGCTATGTCCTCATTCTTCAAGGGAGATAAAAGAGTCCCAGAGAGATTAGATGACTTGCTCAAAGTTCAGTGGCTGGTTAGTTACAGAACTAGTAAGGGACTTGAATCTATGTATGCTTAACCTTAGATTGGTGTTCTTTCCATAGCACTCTAGCTGCTTTCCCAAAAGTGTCCCCAAGGATACTTTTTTAATTTTTTAATTAATTCAATTTTAATTTTTTAAAATTTTCATGTCATTTTCTCTGAGGGGAAATATAGTTATGGGTAATAATTAGGGAATATTTCTTGTCTCTTGAATTAGGGCTTGAAGGTAGTATAGTAGTAGTAGTAGTAGTAGTAGCAGCAGCAGCAACAGTAGCAGCAGCAGCAGCAGCAGCAACAGAAATAAAAGTAGTATTAATAGTAGTAGACATGTATATATTTCCTTAAGTTCACCAAGCACTTTATAAACATCACATTTGAGCCTTATAAAAACCCTTTAAGTAAGATACATTGAATATTATCATCTTGATTAAATAGATAAGGAAACCAAAAATTCAAGTGGTTAAGTGACTTGTTCATGGACACTCATTCTGTGAGGGTTTGAAGTGGTGGAAATTCCAGATAGTGGAAATATCACAAACTGAGGCAGGAATAATCATTTCTAGAATAGAGATTTACAACAGGGAGAAATTAGAGAGGAGTTGAGATAGGTAAATATGGTTTATTTGAGATACAGCCTGGAACACTAGACTAAGAGATTTGGATCTTACCTTATCGAGAATGAAGAGGTTCTTGCATAAGGCAGTGGAATGATTAATCTGGCAAAAGTATATAGAATTGATTCTGAGAGTCTGGGTAGCTGAAGGACGACTTAGGATAGGACTGCAGTAATTCAGGCATGCAGTCGATTGTAATGGCTTTTAGAAGAACAATTAATATAGGTAGTTTTTGTTTCTAAAATTGGTTCTGCATGGTGACTAATGCATGGTAGACTCATGGAAGTGCAGGGAAGCTATATGCCCTGGCTGTTTCCATATTATATTTTAAAAAGTACATATAATGGAAGAAAAAATACATCATAAAGCCTGAAATATATGTCATAGACCTCTAAACTGACTAGAATATTTTCCAGAGGGCTAAATGACAAAAGGAGATTATATTATTAAAAATGCCAACCACAAGAACCTCCTCCAACTACCTCACCCATCAAAAAGAAAAAGAACAAAACCTTTATTCAGATTGAGTTCCTTGACAGCCGACACTATTTTTTTGTTTTTGTGTTTTGCCATTCTTTGTATTCTCCAGTATATAGTAGAAAGTCTGACACATAATGGGCAAGGCAGAATGACTTAGCTCTTAGTACCCCCCACCCTTGGTCTGTTCTGGTAAGGAGAATGTATAAAAACTAGAAAATACAGGAAAAATATAGATTGAATACTGTAGCCCACAGTGGTTAGGGTGATGGACACTAAAGAGTGTATCCTCTTTAAATTTCATGTATGCTTCCAAATATTAACAAATCTTATACCTGGATAATAAAGAAACTTGTATATATGATCCCAGAAACATTATTAGTAATCATTGAGAAATTTCAGAAATTAGGAGCAGGGCAATAAGAATGGACACTGGCTTGATTTTCTTTCTTTCATTGAAGAAAGTGAGAAAATTATACTTCAATTTGTGCTCAGAGTAAATCAATTCTCTCTCTGGAGGTGGATAGCATTTTGCATTATGATTCCTTCAAAATTATCTTGGATCATTATGTTGATCATGGTAACTAAATCTTTCATGGTTGATCATCATTACAATATTGCTGTTACTGTGTATAATGGTCTCGGTTCTGCTTACTTCACTTTGCATCAGTTCATTTGTCTTCCCAGGTTTTTCTGAAATCTTCACCCTCCTCATTTCTTATAGCACAATGACATTCCATCATAATTTTATACCACAACTTTCCAAATTGATGGACATCACCCTCAGTTTCCTATTCTTTGACACCACAAAAAGAGCTGCTATAAAGATTTTTGTACAAATAGGTCATTTTTCCTTTACTTTAATCTCTTTGGGGTACAGTGGTATTGCTGGGTCAAAGCATATGCAGTTTTGTAGCCCTTTGGGCATGTTTCCAAATTGTTCTCTGATATGCTTAGACCATTTCACAAGTCCACTAACTGTGTGTGAGGTAGTAACTCAGTTGTTTTAATTTACATTTCTTTAGTCAATAGTGATTTAGAGATATTATTTCATTGTCTATGGTACCTTTTACAAAAATGATGTTTCTCCGATTATCTCTTGTAATTAGGTCTGTTTTTGCTTTTGCTTTGATTACTCATGATTACTACCCCTGTATTTTTACCTTAGCTGAAGAATAATAGATTCTGCTCCAGTCCCTTATTTTAACTCTGTATGTGTCTCTGTTTCAAGTATGTCTCTTATAAACAACATGTTGTGGGATCTCAATTTTAATCCATTCTGCTATTTGCTTCCATTTTATGAGTGAGTTCATCCCATTCACATTCACAGTTATGATCACTGTATATTTTTCTCCTTCCTAATTTCTTCTATTTATCCTTTTCTCTCTCTCTCTCTCTCTCTCTCTCTCTCTCTCTCTCTCTCTCTCTCTCTCTCTCTCTCTCTCTCCCTCCCTCTCTCTCCCTCTCTCTCTCTCTCTTTCCCTCTCTCTCTCTCCCTCTCTCTACCTTGTTCTTCCTCAAAAATCTGTTTTGCTTCTGACCACTACCTCTGCCCTCCCTTTTGTCATTCCCCCATACAAATCTTTCTCTTATCTCCTTCCTGTCCTATTGTCCTGTTGAATAAGATGCATTTCTATACTCATCCAAGAGTGTGTGTGTGTATTCTTCCCTCTTTGAACAAATTCCAATGACAGTAAGGTTCAAATGTTGCCCATCAAACCCCCATTTTCTCCTCCAATGTAAGTGTTCTTTCTTGTGTACCTCTTTTATGTTAGATAAATTCCCCCATTTTTTCTCTTCTTCTCTTTTTCTCCCAGTGAATCTTTCTTTCTCATCCCTTCATTTTTTTGGAGATTATACCAACATAATTGACTCAGACTTATGCCCTCTGTCTACTTACACTCTTCCTAACTGTACTAATAATGATAAAGTTCTTAGGAGTTACATATATCATCATCCACTATGGGAATGTAAATAAACTGTTAAGTCCCTTATCATTTCTCTTTCATGGTTACCTTTTTTGTTTCTCTTGAGACTTAAGTTTGAGTGTCAGATCTTCTATTTGTCTCTGGTCTTTTCATCAGGACTGCTTGGAAGTCCTTTATATCATTACAAATCTATTTTTTCCCCTGAAGGATTATGCTCAATTTTGTTGGGTATGAATTCAATTCTTGATTGTAATCTTAGATCCTTTACTTTCCAGAATATCATATTCCAAGCCTTCCACTTCCTTAATGTCAAAAAAGCTAAATCTTGTGTGATCCTGACTATGGGCTATTGCTGTTTTTCTCTTTGACTTAGGAGATCTGGAATTTGGCTACAATATTCTGGGAGTTTTCATTTTGGGATCTCTTTCAGGAGGTTATCGGTGAATTCTTTCAATTTCTATTTATCCCCTGGTTCTAGGATATTGGGAAAGTTTTCCTTTACAATTTCTTAAAATTATATGATGTCTAGGCTCTTTATTGATCATAGATTTCAGGTAGCCCAATAATTCTTAATTTCCATGTCAGTTGCTTTTCCAGTGAAATATTTCACACTTTCTTCTATTTTTTAATACTTCTGACTTTGTTTTTATTGTTTCTTGAAGTATCATGAAGTCATTAGCTTCCATTTTTCCAGTCCAAATTTTTAAGTAATTATTTTCTTCAATGAGTTTTTGTACTTCTTCTTTTTTCCATTTGGTCTATTCTACTTGTTAAGGAGTTCTTTTCTTCAGTGAATTTTTGTGTCTCATACCATTAGGCCAACTCTGTTATTAAAGTGTTTTCTTCAGTATTTTTGTGCCTCTTTTACCAAGCTATTGATTGTCTTTTCATAACTTCTTGCATCACACTCATTTATTTTCCCAATTTTCCTCTACCACTCTTATCTCTTTCCTTAACTCTTTCAAAAATTCTTGTTGGAGTTATGTTCAATTAGCGTTTTTCTTTAAGGATTTGCTTGTAGCTAGATGTTTTAACATTATTGTCTTCTGAGTTCATGTCTTGTTTTAGTCTGCTACCATAGAAGCTTTTTATGGTCAAGTTGTTTTGTTGTTGCTGTTGTTATTTACTAATTTTCCCAGCCTATTTGTCAAATTTGAATTTTACACTAATATTGAGCTCTGTTCACCTGGAGGTGGAGAGGCACTGTCCCAAGCTTCAGGGTTTTTTGTGCTGCTTTTTCAGTCTGGGAAGTTGTTGGTACTTCCAAGGTGGTAAGGTCCAGGGAGAGGTGTGATCACTGCTCTCTTAGTCTGCACTCTGGTCTTTGCCCAAGAAAGGTTTCTGATCCCCTGTAGTCACAAGTGTTAGCACTACTCTTGGCCATAGAATTATAAACAGTTTGCCTGCTCACCTGCAGTCACATGCACTAATGCTCTTCTCTGCTGTGGAACTAGGACCAGGACCCATGCTCCCTTGTGACTAACCACAAGCTTCCTCTCCACCTTGGAACTGAGACCCAGAATTGTGACCCAGAACTGCCTGTGGGCATTAAGTTGCCAAGCAGACTCAAGTCCTGCACTCAGTGCCAGCAACTGGTCCCCTGTAATCTTTTCTGACCAGATGTTCAACCCTTTTATCATCTTTGGGTTGAATATTTTAGAAGTTGATTCTGCCACTATCACAACTGCCTCCAAGGCCCACCACTGGTGTTGCTACAGCATGTGCTCTAGACTAGCCCGCACACACCAGTGTCACACATCTCTCTTGCCAAACTCTTACATTATCTTGGGCTGGAAAAATGTCTGGCCCCTACCTTTTGTTGGGTCTGCCACTCCAGAAATCAATTTGAGGAATTATTTTAAATTTGTTTGGAGGGGAATGTTGGGATAGTTCACCTGGGTTGCTGCATTTACTCTGCCATCTTGCCTCTGTTTCCCATGTGTTCCTTTGGTCACAACTTAAGAAACCTCAGCCCTCAACAGCAAAGTCCGGGTTTCCTGTAAAAAGATAAATTTCTCTGGACTATGGAAACCTGTTGTCAAATTCTTAGCAAAAATTGAGAAGGCCTTATTAAACATTGGATAAGAATACAGGTATCACTGGGAGCTAAAACAGGTTCACTGTGAATATGTTAAGCTAAGATAGTCTCCTTTCCTTTTTCAGCAGGCTTATTGTCATGGACACAGTGAATCTGCATTTTGGGAAAGTATTTGATAAAGTTTTACATGAAACTTTTTGGGAATGATGACAAAATGTGAGTTGAATAATCACATTGTTAAGTGAATTCATAGCTGATTGAAACATTATATCTAAAGAGTATTCATTGGAAATTTGATATCAACATACTGCCAAAGTAATTTACGTGCAGATATGACCATATGAATCCCCTACTCAATCAATTTCAATGGCTCCCTATTTCTTGTAGCATGAAATTTAAACATCTCTGTTTAGTTTTTAAAGCCCTATATAACCAAGCCCCAATCTCATCTTTCCACTCTCCATGAGTATTACTTTTCTTCCCACATTCTGAGTTCCAGCCAAACTGGCTTTTTTCTCTGTCTCATGTATAACATCCTATCTCTTTCCTCGAAGCCTTTCTACTGGTTGTTCCACACGCCTGGAATGTGCTCCTTTATCTTCTCATAGAGTACTTCCCTTTCTTTAAGACACATCTCAAGCAGTATCTTCTGCAAGGTGGCTTTCCTAATCTATTAATTGCTTGTGTCCTCCCAAATTAGCTTGCATTTATCTACTTTGAATATATTCTCATTTATTGACTTTAAAGTTTAAAAAAAATGAATTTTTCCCCAATTAGAATGTAAACACCAGGGGCAGCTAGGTGGCGCAGTGAATAGAGCCCTGGCCCTGAAGTCAGGAGGACCTGAGTTCAAATCTGGCCTCAGACCAAACACTTGACACTTACTAGCTATGTGACCCTGGGCAAGTCACTTAACCCCAATTGCCTAAAAAAAAAGGAATTTAAACACCTTTTAAACATGGGTTATTTCATTTTTGTACTTGTATTTTCAGCACCTTGTGCAGTGCCTGGAAATTAATAAATACTTCCTGATTGATTTCTTAAACATAGCAGACAGTCTTTAAACAAGTGACATGTCCCTCATCTTGACTTTGTCTTTTTCACTATTTTTATCAATAACTTGCATCAAACTTTGTTAAATTTAAAGATGACACCAAGTTGAGAGGGATGGCAAATATGGCATATGCCACACTTACTGTGATGCAGTTGAAAGAGCATTCTACTTGAAGTTAAGAGATATAGGTCCAAGTCTGGCTCTAATGGTTACTAGCTATGTGAGCATGTGCTAGTTAGCTATTAAACTCTCTTACGATCAGTACATCATCTGTAAAGGGTGAAATATAAGCCATAAATTATCTTCCTCTTATGGCTTTTGGGAGGAAGCTGCTTTGTGAACTTCAAATTATCAAGTAAATGTGAATTTTTATTAATGATGCTAATGATCATCATCATAACTCAAAATGATCTTGAAAGCTGGAATGCAGGGCTCAAACCAAGACAAAATTCAATATGGGCAATGTAAAGGATGGCATGAAAACTGGTTAGAAAAGTCTAGACTCTGAGAGGACTGTATTGGCAGCATTTCACATGTAAAAGAACTCAAGATTTTAGTCCACAAGTTTAATGTAAGTCAACAATATATTGAGGTTAATAATAATGATGATGACAAAAACATATAATCTTATGTTATATTAATAATAATATATTATCTAAAACCTAGAAAGTAACATCTCACTGAATTATATATTTATGGATTCAATTCAACAACAACAAAAAATGGCCCCTCTTCTCAAAGTGCTTTCAGTCTAATGAGAGAGACAACATGCAGTAAAGGGCTTTGCAAAATTAAAGGCTTTCTGTTGGAAGTTAGTATCTTCTAGTGAAACAGTTAAAAGTTATACCATTGAATCATAGGATGATAGTTAGATGGGTCTTTAGAGATCTTCTTCAACAAACTTTCTCCCAGGATAGAAACCCCTTCTGCAGCATCCCTCAAATTTGGCCAACTAGGACCTACATAAAAATAATTAATCATTCACAGGGAGCTAACTCTCTCATACAGCAATCTTAAGCCATGGCTGCACACCTCTACGTAGTTCTAAATTCTTCATTACATTAAACTGAAATGAATAACTGGAATCAGGAATGCCTGAATTCAGATCTGGCCTCAGATGCTTACTAACTTTGTGTCTCTAGGTAACTCACTTAATCTTGTTTGCTTCAATTGCTCATCTATAAAATGAGCTGGAGAAGAAAATGTCAAACTCCTTCAGTGTCTTTGATAAGAAAACCCAAAAAAAAAAGAGTTGGACATGAGCGAAAAATGACTCAACAATGACAACATGACAACTGTAACTTCTGGTTATTTCTCTGGAATAGCAAATGATCAACTGGGATCCACTGACATTTGCCTTCTTACTGTCCCTTGTATATGACACTATCTTCTGCCTCCAGGCACTTTCTCTGACTGTCCTCCATGTCTGGAACTTTCTCTCTCTTCATCTCCACTTCCTGCCTTCCTTCATGTCTAAGTCAAATTCCTACCTTCTGCAAAGAGCCTTTCCCAGTCCTCCTTAATCTCGGTGCCTTCACTCTAAACTTCTCTTCAACTGATCTTGTATATATCATTTTTATACATGGCTTAGCCTAATATGTTCGCAGTGAACCTGTGTTAGCTCCCGGTGATAGCTGTATTCAATTTAACTCGACAAATACTTACTAAATCAAGTGGACAGACATTAAGGACCTTCTATGTAACAGGAATTATTTTAAGCACTGTGGACAACAAGAAAAGTTACAACAAAGAAAAAAAATCAGTAGCTCAGTTAGCATAGTTATACCTTGAAGATACATTCTTACACATTTTTTTTGTCTCACTGGCAAGCCTCAGGAATTTTGCAGAAGGGATTCCTGGTGCAAGGGTAGCCTAGACAACCTTAAAGGTCCCTTCCAACATGAAGATTCTATGATTTTATAGATATAAGTATAAAAATGGATACATAGCATTTGGCAGATATAGATATTAATGGAGAGATTGAGATAGAAATAAGGAGATGCATCTATATTAATGGAGAAATTCCTGTTGCCTCTCAATGGAAATGTAATCCTCCTCTATTTAGTAGGTCTGTAAAGATCTGGGCCTCATGTGTTTTCAGTCAATGTCTTGCCTGGGAAGACATTTGTGATTTAAGAAAATATTGATGTCCTGAAGAGTTTCACTCTCCCTGGGTAATGATGAAATTATCACTCAAGATAACATTTCACTCCATAAAAATTCAAACATGATTACTGCACATTTCCCATGTGAAACACTTAGGAACAGCAATACCATCCTGTCTTCCCCAAAGCTAACATTAACACTGCTAGCACGTATTTCCATAGCACAGACTGCTATACATAGCAGGATAGCTTTCCCACTTCCCTCCAATCCTCATAACTTGGGATAGGATATCCAGGACTGCTTGGGCCAGCCTTGGTGATTGGGCTGAGAAAGGACTAGCCCCAGTAGGACTGACTGCACCTACCCTTCGAGACCTAGACCTTACCTGAGAAAGCTCTTGAAGTAGAAATTCCCTTATTACCTAAAACGTTCTTCTTACTCTCTCCACAAACAGTTCTCATTATTACACAAGGAACCCAGAGGACACTAAATTTGATCAAGAACTTGAGGGACTTACACCAGGAGAAAGGCTTCATAAGCACCCTGCTCTTTGGGAGGCCATCTAAAAACCTCACTGCTGCTGAACCCAAGTCAAAAGTGAATTTCCTTGGGTGGCTGTATACCATAGCAGAGATCCCTGGCACAACACTTTTTCCCATCCTAGTATCTTGTGCAGTTCTTGGGGCACTCACAATACAATGGTCTTTTTATTGGTTTAGTTGCTACCTACCTACCTATCCCATAGCTGAGTATATACGGCGATTTTAGTGGTCCTGTAAAGTACTTAATAGGAGACATATCCAAACCAAATAAAACAGGAAATGGTCATGGCCAAGCTAACTAACTCATCAATCAACATTTTTAAAAGGCATGAACAGAAAGTGGCAGCAAGGGTAGGTGACAGGGTATGAATACAAAAGTGTAACATGCTCCTGTAAGAATAGGTTCATTCAGGTTTGCTAAAATTCAGAATGGGCTCACAGTAATACAAAAAGTGAAGGACAAAGAAAGCAGTTTTAAAAAAAAAACTGTAGTAAAGTAACTTAGGGGACCAAAACTGATCAAACTACTGTTCTGATAGAATGGGATGGTAATAGTTCACAAAAAAAGAGGTCATTTGTTCCCCCTTGTTTACTATCATTATTCTTGCTAAAGGTGTGCTGGTAGGCAAATGTGCAGGGATTGATAGACAAGTATACCAACCAAACATGGTAATTTGATTTCTGAACCATATCAGATCCTTCAAGTTTCTTTTTCTAGTTCTTTTTCTAGTTTTTCAGTAAATGGAAGTTATTGATCCACAATATTGATTCACATTTAATTTTGCTTCTTTTCCTTCACTTCCCTCTCCTAAGGAAGAGTGAACTTTGCACTAGAAAGGATAGGGTGAAAAATAAATAACTGAGGGTTGATGCCCAAGAGAAGCAGGGAGATAGTGTGAGAGCATCTTCTAGTACTCAATGAGCCCATGTGAACAATATCTTATTGCACTGAATAGGCCAGAAGATTGTTGAGCCTTTGTCAGTAATCTTTAAAGATCTTGGGATATAGGGAAAGCTATGTAGACATAGAGAAGGACAGTTGCTCTATTTTCAGAAAGGGGAAAGGAATAGAATTTCTTTCAAGCTATGGATGACTGAGCTTAATGTAAACTCCTGAAGGGATGATTAGCAAACATTCAGAAAAAAAGGAAATTTTGATCACAAAAAGCCAAGATGGTTTCATTAAAACATATCATGGCAGACTAACCACATTGCTTTTTTGGGAGGGTTGGAGGTTTGGAGGTCATGATGGGGGTGGTGAGGTGGTATTAAGGAATAAGGATTTTTAGACTCGTAGATCAAGGGAATGGTATAGTTTCCTTATGTTTGAGCAAGGGATTTGTTTATAAAGTCTCTCTTAGTGTTCTTATAAACCAAAGAGAAAAATGCAGGTATAATTCAATGGATTCAGAGCTGACTGAGTGGCTATAACCAAAGAGTAGTAGATGCAAGTGAGGAAATTCTCACTAGTGTGGATCACCAACTATCCTGTAACACACTGGCAGCTTTTTTTATAGTGGTTAGAGCATTGAATATGGACAGAGAAAGACCTGAGTTCAATCTAGCCTCACCCACAATTAAGTTAACCCCTGTCTGCCTCAGTTTTCTCATCAATAAAATGGAGATAAAAGCATCTAGCTCTCAGGTCTGTTGTGAGGATCAAATGAGATATATTTGTAAAACACTTCACAAACCTTAAAGCATGATACAAATGCTAGCTAGTATTATTTTTTAAATTATTATTAGTGTTAGAGAGTTGGGGGGGCAGGACACTGAGAGATTAAGTGATGTGACTTGCCCAAGATCTTATAGTTAGGATGTATCCAAGGCAGTAATTGATCACATATCCTTCTGACTGAGGCCAAAACTCTATTCATTATATCACACCATCACTGAATTTGATAGGGGTGGATCCAATATGTTTGAAAATATCAATTTCACAAGCAAAAGAAGGAGAAGGAGTGATTAGTTAGCAGTTCATTTGAGAAATATGGAGGGATTTGTCATGGAGAGCAAGATCAATGTCAGTGTTGCTGTCAGCAGTAAAAAACAATAATAATAAAAGCTATCAAAGAATTGTAGGTCACGTTAAAAGAGTCCCATGGTGCAGGACTAGGCAAGTGATAGTTTGCTTCCTCGGCCTTGGTCAGAACACATCTAGAGCATTATATTTACTTCTGCAACTGACTTTTTTAAAGAAATCTATTGGGGCAGCTAGGTGGCACAGTGGATAGAGCAGCGGCTCTGAAGTCAGGAAGACCTGAGTTCAAATCCAGCCTCAGACCAAACACTTGACACGTACTAGCTGTGTGACCTTGGGCAACTCACTTAACCCCAATTGCCTCACCAAAAAAAAAAAAAAAAAAGAAAAGAAATGTGTTGATAAGCCAGAGAACATACAGAAGAAGGCCACCAGGATTGTGAAGGGCTCTGAGATAATGCCAAGACTATTATTTGAGGGAACTAGACATATTTAGCTGGAGAGAAAACTTAGTGAGGCATGTGATCAATCAATCAACCAATGAGTATTGATTAAATCTACACTATGTGCTATACAATTTAGTGGCAATATAAAGCTAGAACCAAAACAATCTCTGCTGTAGAGATGCTTAGGTTCTAAAGAGCAGATTTCTATAAATACTTCAAGGGCTGTCACATAATGAAGGAATCAGACTCGTTCTGCTTGGTCTCAGAGGATAGAACTGAGGGAAATGGTGGAAGTTATAAAGGAGTAAACATAAGCTTAATATGAAGGGAAATGTCCTAACAATTAGAAACATTCAACAATGGAATGGGTTGCCTCAGGAGGTAGTGGGTTTCCCACCTCAGTGGAGGTATTCAAGGTATAATCACTGGGCAGGTATATTGTAAAAGGGATGATTGTTCAGAATGAAGGTAGACTACATGGTCTCTAGCAACCCATTCTGAAAATCTGTAAAGAATTACATTCAGCTTGGAACTTAATTTTACAAAAGATTTGGTGATTTAGGGAGAGATCCAGAGGAGAGGAACACTGTGATTTTAAGACATTTATACAAAATAAGTACAATGAGGATAGGTCAAAAACATTAAGGGAACCTGAAGAAAATAGTACTAAAGTGTGATATTATGGTGATGGGAACTAGACCCATAATTTCATTGTCATAAGGAAATCCTGGGTGAGAAAATTCTCACCATTGCTGGCTGTTACCTTCTGCAACTTATATATAATCTTAACAGAGTTTCTGAAGGCACTGAGAAGTTTAAAGAGGGAAGAAAGGAGGATAAGCAGTTATATAGCTCCTACTATATGCCAGACACTGTGCTAAGGATTTTCTTTTTACAAATATCTCATTTGATTTTTACAACAACCTATGAGATAGATGTCATTATTACCGCCCCCCCCCATTTTGCAATGGAGGAAATTGAGTCAGAGGTTAAGTAACTTGCCCAGAGGCACACAGCTAGTCTATGACTGGAGGTGCATTTGAACTCAGGTTATCTTGACTCCATGTTTAGCATTCAACCCACACTTCTAGCAGCTGCCCCTCGCACATCTGGGGCTTGCTCAATGTCACATAGCCAAAACATTAAAGGCAGGACTTAAATTCAGGTCTTCCTGGGTTCAGGGGCAGCTCTTTATCTACTATTTCATAATATCTTTTTTTATTTTTGCTGTAACTGTCTCAAAATGTTGAACATTTTTATGTGGATGAGACTTACCAATCTTCATCTACCTAAGCAGATATCAGATTAATTAAAAAAATGTTTCTATTTCAGCACAACCAAGTTTGTGTAGAGACATGAAAAAAAATCTGAAATGTAATTAGTGAAATAAGTTGTCATGGGAAACTTTGGAACTACCTGGTCTGGAGATGCTATCAAATATTTTAGACAGTCAATGGCCTTCTATGATTTAAACATTGCCCTACCTAGAAGCAAGGAGTAGAAGTAGATAACCTCAGTAGATGCCTTTCAGATCCATCATACTAAAATTCACATCAATTCTCAAACAATCTGCAAGGGAAAAAATATCCAAAGAAAATAAAGATTCCTGTTTAGTGGAAAATACATATAGCAGCCTTAAAGCTGTTTGGCTATCTCTTACAACCCACTGAGGTTCATCAACAGGAGACAGCAGGATCCAGTGGAAAGAACAATGAACTTGGAGTCAAGCAACCTGAGTTTGAATAATGGCTCTAAAACTTACTACACCTATGAACCTGGGGAAGTCACTTAGCTGCCCTTGGACTCAGTTTCCTTACTTGGTCTCTGATGTCTTTCCAGCTCTACATCTATGATGCCTTGATATGCTGGTGTGTCCAGATAAATATTAGCATAATTTTCTAAGAGAAAAAATACAGTAAAGAAAATAGTTTCACTCCCTTCTCACTGTCATCTAGTTATTGTGATTCTTTCTTTAACATCATTCCATTTTGGGGCTTCTCCACAATTTCTTTCCTGCTGTTAACTATTGTTCAGTTGAAATTCAAATCCTAGAACTGAGTAATCACTGGGCATCCCCATATAAATATGTCTTACTCTCACAAAAGAGTGGCTTGGATAGGTGTTCTCGTAAGAAAGTAAAGTCTTTTGAGGAAAAAAGTAATTTGTAATAATAAATTAACTGCAAGAGAAGCAGACTCTTTAAAGTGAGCACTGCAACAGCAAGGATCATAATACCCAGGCAGTGTGTTTAGTAGGGAAAAGAAGCTAATGTCATTCCGAGGTATGTATTGAAGGGGAACTGTCCACCTTCAGTGAGGCCAACAAATGCCAAACTTTGGGAAATATCTTAATGATTTCAGGCCAATAAAGTAGAAAGACATTTCTCTAAGGAAATAGTGAACTTCTCAAAAAAAGTCAATGATTAGAGAGGTAGTGTAGAATAATGATGAGGGAGCTTGGCATGAAGCCAGGAAGACTGAGGCTCAAATTCTTCCTCTGGTACAAATTAGTTGTGTGACAGTGGGCAAGTAACTTAAACAGTGCCCCGGAGAATTCACTAAGTCCATAAATTATAGATAAGTTACAAAGCAGTGGAGATACCTTCCATGTAATCATGTAGCTCATGCTAATGAAATCTGAAGTCTAGACCATCCCACTAACCTAAATAAGTGGATGGATCAGTAAATAGATAAGAGAGAGAGAGTTTTTAGTGACTGCTTTAATATCCATTACACTCCCACTTTCATACAAATTTCTCTTTTAAACAGGGTAATTGAATAAGCATACTCCAAACTTTAAGAAGAAATTAGAACCTTTCTCAAGATTTCTTTTATTGTTCTTTGTTTTGGTTAATCAGCTTATTGAGCAAAAGATAGTATGGGGTCTTTGATTCACTCAGTCGATCAAAAAAGCATTTATTAAGAACCTACTAAATGGTGGGTACTGTGATAGGGACTAGTTCTAGAATAAAACAAAATCAATAATATTAGTGATCATTTGGATAGCGCTTGAAAGTTTGAAAAGTACTTCTCTTATCTCTTTTGATCCTCACAACAATCTTGTAAGGCAGGGTCTATTATTATCCCTGTTATACACATGAGGAAACAGGCTGAGAGAGGTTAAATGAGTTTCCCAGGGTCACACGGCTAGTACATGTGCAAAGAATGGAACACAAGGAGTATGTTTTTCAAACTTCTCATAAGGCATATGCATTTCTAATGTAATAATCAATCTAAGGTAGAACAGTTTTTAGATTAGGAGGATGTATCATTCAGTCCATTTTATAATACCAACATTCCTGCCCTCTTAAAGATGAGAAAACTGAAATCCAAAGAAAGTCACCCAAGGCCACATGGCCAGTTAGTGATGAGGCCAGGACTAGAATTCAAATCTCCTGGCTACCAATTTAATTGATGGTCTTTTTTTTTTTAATTTAATTTCTCTAATGGTTTCTTATTTACATAGAGCTAAATCATGATTTAAACAGGAACATACACACCATACCTCCAGCAGAGAACTCCCCTATTATTTTCTAAAATTTCAATGATTTAATAAAATCATTGCATTTAGTTAAATTAAGTCCATGATTAAAATGATCTTTATTGAAATCTGTTAAATTCAATGTTTTTAAGAGGTATTTTTCATAAAACTAATATTACACATTATGTACACTGGTATTTTTACTTCAATTAAATGGAAAATACTCTAGAGAACACACACACATATACACACACAGACACAGACACACACACACACAATAACCCTACAGATTGGGAAGGGAAAATAGTTTAAAAAAATTGGGCCAAAAATCCCCTCAGCAAGATACAATAAACAATTCTTTTTAAAAGCAAAATCATTCTCTTGTTAAAAAAAATGATAGTTTAAAACACATTGCTTCCTAGCCTAAAAATCATCGTTTAATCAATCAAATGTTTGATTTATTCTGTGCCCAGCATCATGAGGGACATGTTAAGTACTAACTTGCGTAGGGCCAAGTATAGGTGTTATTGCTACTTAAAACAAGCCAGTCATATAAAAACACCTTCATTGCCCATCCATAGTTCAGTTTCCAGTCTCAGGTAACACATTTAAGGACAAACATTGACAAGCAGGGAAGCATCTAGAGAAGGGTGATTCAGATGGGGAGGGGCTGGAAACAATAGCTCGAAGCACCTGAGGAGATATAGCCTGGATGAGAAAAGACTTAAGGGACATGGTAACCACCTTCAAGTCTCTGAAGCGCTGTCAGTAGGAAGAAGAATTAGACTTATTTTATACAGCCCCAGAAGGCAGAGCTAGGAGCGACGGGTGGAAGTGGTATAGAAGCAGATTTTGAACTGATGGAAAGGAAAAAAAAAATCCTACTATACTGTTGAGATAGATGGTTTTAATTAGACCCCAATTTTACTCGCATCAGTATTATTCAGTTTAGTGTGATTCCATAGGGGTAGTGATTAGAGTGATATGTTTACCTATTAATATACATAGAGTCAGTCTAGTCAACTAAAATTAATATAAGAATTACATATATTAATACATATTTTACATGTATTCAGGGATAATTAGACGAGATTCTTTCTTATACTAAATCCTGAATCTTTAAACTCTAAGCTATAAATTCACTGTTTACTAACCTGTTATTAATTTTTGTTGCCTAACCATGAAATGCTGACTAGAGGATCTCTACCCTTTTGGCCTGATGAGTGTGTGACCAAGGCCAGCATGGGTGGGAGAACCTCCCACTTCTTTTGCTTAATCACTGTGACCAAAACCAGTGTGGGTGGGATGTCTTGATGTGATAAGGAAAGTCCCATCATCTATTTTTGTACTTGTGGACCACACTTTCTTGCCCAGTGTGGGAAGGGGACCATCTTATGAGCACTTAGCAGAGATGACCCTTACCTTGCCCATCCTGTGACCACCAATGCTGATGCATCATTTTTGGCCCTCCTGGAGGGTCAAGAGCAAAACAAGGTCCATCAACCACTGAAACTCTGTATTTTATTTTGCCTCTTCTGAGTATGTGGTTATCAAGTACTATAAAAGTAAAGCTCTGGGGACAAGGAGCATCTCAGATGGTGAAGAAAACATGAGGTCCACTTCATTAGAAGGGGCCATGGACCTTTTACCAAAATGCTATTGGCTCAGATCTCTGCTTAGTTTCTTTTACAGTAGATTGGACAATTTTGGACCCCACATTGTACAGATGAGATGAGTTATACCTGGAGAAAGTGAGTTTCTATCACCAGATGTTTTCAAATGGTGGCTAGATGACCACTTGTCAGGAATGCCATAGAGATAATTACACTTTAAATATGGATTGGGCTGGTAGATATCAGAAATCTAACTCTGAAATCTTATTCTACTAAATACAATAGATAAGCTGTTTGATTTTTCACTTGATTATATACACTTTTATTATTTCCAAATTTTTTCACTATGAAAAACAAATCTTCTGAGCCCAACTTTAGCTTTCTTGCTTTCAGAAACATGTATCTTAAATTTCCTTTGCATCATATTCCATTTTCAAGCCTGTAAGAACTATTCAATGGACGCCTGAGGATTTGACTTTGTGTCTGATTCCAATGTTTTTGGCTTTAGTTTTCCAAATGCAAAGAAGCTAAATGAGTGAGATGATTGGAGGGAATTGACATTATGACATATTACCTACACACTGTTTCTGTGATATTTAAAAATGATCAGATTGGATTGGGAAGTTTGTCTTATTTATTGCACTCCCGCTATCTGAAGTAATCTTGAACAATAGGTTTGAAAATAGTCGCACCTTCACGAAAAGCCAGACCAATTACAAAGAATTGAAAAGCATGAACTATGTAAAGCATTTCAAGGCCCCTGTGAAGAAGTCAATATAACTAAGAGCAGGTGGGGCCTGAAAAAGTTTCCATCTGTATCATCTGTTCCTTTCACACAAAATTTCTTTAACACTTTGCCATTCCATTTAATCTTAGCCTGTGTTCTCTTAGCTTCAGTATCTCATAGGATCATAGATTTAGGGTTGGAAGAGACCTCGGAAGTGATTGAGTTCAACACCCTCATTTTATAGATGGAGAAACTAAGGCACAGAAAGGTTAGTTGATTTGCCCAGACTCCCATGGCTACTGAGTGTCTCAGTCCTAGCATTCCCAAAGATCTTTGATTTCATTAATTTGGATATTTTCTCTTCCAGGGCACAACATCTACACTCCTCGATATGCATGAAGTTTTAAAAGTTCCTAGTATCTTGAATGTCTCTACACTCAATTCTCAGATGCTATGTCTGTCCCTGGGCCTGCACTTCTCAACAGTTGAAAATAAATGCCAGTAGAGACCACTGACATCTCTCTAAATTTTACTTGTGTATTTATGAACCCAACACGATTTAATTTAATTCAATTTATTTAGTAAGCAAATATTATAGACACTGTGAGGGGAAAAAAATGACAGAGTTAATTGAGAGCTGGCCTTTAAGTTAGGAAGACAGGTTCACTCCTTGCTTTTTTATACATACTATCATAAAACCTATATAGATATCTACATGAGTAAATAATTTAACCTTTCAGTGCCTCCAGGCAAATAAGATATAGAGGAGATGCTGACCAGAATGAGTAGAAGTGAGTTTGCATACTCAGGGATTATGAGGTCGATGGAAAAAAGTGCTAGTAACTGATACTCTTAAGTTTTCATTTTTTTTTATGATAGCAAGGAAAGGAGGTATAAACATATGCATGAATTATATAAAAGTCACCTTAAAATAGTAAGCTAATTGAATTTAATTGAAAAAGTTTTCTTTGAAATCCTTATACCCTTAAGAAACAGCATGGTGTACTAGAAAGAGCACTGAATTTGAATTAGGCTCTGATATTTACTCCCTGGGACCAAATGAGATGGTTACACTTATAAAGTATTTAGGATAATGACAGGCACATGATAAGTACTTACTAAATGCATGTTTTCCTTCCTCCTTTTTGACCTTGATCAGGTCATTAAATCTTTTTGAGCTTCAGTTTCCTCATCTGTAAAACCACAGTTTCTAAGGTCTCCTAGTCCAAATCTAGGATTCAATATTTTTACATACACACACACAATTTAAATTATGTTACTATTATAAGACAGAGGGCATTTGTATTTTTCTTACTTAAAGTGGGTAAGAATATATGAACTTGGTTTTATCAGGATACTTGAAATGAAGCAGAAAGATTAGGAAAATTCATGACCCCAGCCTCTAACTTAAATAATTTGGATATCCCAAGTTAAAAAAAGGGCAAGGTGGGGATTTGCTTTCATGGGGAACTGGTATGTTTGCCTAAATAATCTACTTTATATGGAGTTTCATATCATAAAGTTATAGATCTTATATCTAGCAGAGCCCTCAGGATATTATGTATTCTAGTTTTCTGTTTTCTGACAGTGAAGGCATCAGTACTCATATTACTGAATAATGATAAGACAACTCAAGGTTTGGATTTTCAGTAACTTCTCCAAGGTCTCACAGTTTCTAATTCTTAGATGGGAAACAAAACCACAATCTCTTACTATGCTCTTCCTGCTATAGCAGGTTTATAGAATTGAATATAAGGAGTATCAAATGAGAAACAATGTCGTGGTGAACGCTAAAATGGGAATCAAAAGACCTGGCTTCAGTCCCCTGATCTGTCAATTTCTTGATGTGTGACCTTGGGCAAATTATTCCTTTTGAGTTCTAGTTGGCTTAGATTGGACTAGATACCTCCCATATATAAAAATTATATGATTTTAATGGCATGTCTTTATAAAATAGACATTGAAAATGGTATTATAGATTTTTTTCTTTCTTCATTTGAGTGAGCTGTGTAATTTACCTCTCTATTTTTCTATTTCATTGCATTATTCTGAAAAAGTAACTTATCACAATTGCCACTCAAAGTTATATCTACTACCCACACAGGATATTAATATATTTCTTGAAGAAATTTCCTTACTCTTCCATACTTATTCTGTAACCTGCTTCTTTCAAGATTTTTAGTAGCGATATGAATACAGGAGCATTTTAATGTGTGAATCACCACTGATAAATCAAGGTGATATTTGTGTGTGACTATAAAGAAACAGCCTATTCACCCTGACATTTTGTTGTCAATTGATTTATATATAAATAATCTAGAAGAGTTGTCATTTGGTTGTACACAATTCTTCATGACCCCATATGGGGTTTTCTTGGCAAAGATACTGGGGTGGTTTGCCATTTCCTTTCCCAGTGCATTAAGTCAAATGCAGGTTAAGTGAATTGCCCAAGGTCATACAGCTAGTGAGTTTCTGAGACTGGATTTGAACTCAGGCCCTCCTGACTCCAGGCCCAGCACTCTATCCACTGAGCCACCTAGCTGCCTCATTTATAAGAAAGACATTCCCAAAGCTTTCTGAAGCCACTTTTGATGTTTTTGTAAGATCAATTAAAATTTTAGTGCACTTTCCAAAGAGGTTTTGTTTTAATTGTAATTATGAGCTATATGCTAGTTCTGTCTCTACCTGAATCTCTGATTAACCTCTAATAGAATGTGTCTACAGAATCCTAACATTTGGAGCAAATTGGGTTTTACCCTCAGACATCTAATAGAATGTGTCTACAGAATCCTAACATTTGGAGCAAATTGGGTTTTACCCTCAGACATTACATTTAGGAGGTGCTCATAGCACTTACATTCCTTTAGCAGAGTAAGCTTAGCACCTAGTTGGCAAGAATAATTAGTTACAATAGGAATTTCCCAACTAGTCCTTGTCTCCACCTCTGATTGTAATCCCCCAGCTGAGCTCTGTCTCATGTCAATGTAGTCCATTAAGGCTGGTGCCTCTCACCATAATAAACTGAACTTGTCATAGAAAGTTGATTTGAGGGTGCTTTTCATGCTGTTTGCCTTGGTCCTACATTACGAATCTTGACCCAGACATAGAAAGTTCTGACTCTGTCCATATTGGTTTAGAGTTTGAGAAATGATTAGAAATAATTTAGCAATTGGCTGATTATAAAGATGAGGCCATGGACATCAAATCATTCTACCACATGTTCCTTTTAATAAACACATTAAGATTTTTTTTTTCCATTTGTCCAATTTTGTTGACTAACATGATAGACAGGAACTTTCAGAGAACCATCAGACCAATTTTCACAACCTGCTGCAACATTTGCATTTCACAGAAATAATCCTGACGAGCACTAATAGATGAATGTTGGTGCCATAATAAAACAGTATAAGGCATATTTACACCATCTTTACATAGAGAACACCATAGACACAGGAAAACCACAGATCTGGAACAAAATTAATTCAATCCCCAATACACCTTAAGTATATCAGCTTGACCTGAAATATTCATCCAAGCAATCTACCGGTCTTTCCTTTTTTGTGTGTGACTTAATTTTAACATTGTGCTCATGCAAAAGAGAGATTTGCTTTATTGCATTAACAATGAGACAGTTGGGGACTGGGTTCTATAACCATCTTCTAATATTTTATACTTCATGTTGCTTCATCCATATTAAGTCATGTTTGTTGGTGACATAACATGGGGTGATATGATGACTGGTGTTTGATGGACTACAAAATGACAAGATGTCCAGTTGACTAGAGCTTGAAAAATCAAGATTCCAAGAGTCTTGATCATGCACGTTTCCACTTCACGCTTACAAACTGCTTTAGATCAGACACATCATTTTTCATTTTCTATTTGTTTGTTTCATTTCTGTGTTTTTTTTTCATTTTTTTTTAAAAAAGAAACAAAACCAGGTACTGTCCACCATCTACTGTTTACAGAAAGAGGAGCAGCAAGGACCACACCAACTGCAGAATAGACCATAAGGACATCAGTCAGATATTGGTAATTGAATCAACATTGGATATTACTTGAAATATTTTGTGAAGCAGACAATTACTATAATCCATACTTCTGTAACAGTTCCGATTGCCACTGCCGTTTGCGTTCTGGAAAATAATCTGGAATGTGGATTTTTTTAAAATCCTGGATGCATTTTTTCATCTCTTCTTCCACACTCAACTTCTCACACACTTTCTTTTTAGAAAGATTCGTTTCACGGGACTTGCTAATTAGCGTCTGAAAGAGTTCACTGTTCCTGCGTTTGTCTGGTGGTGGCATCCACTGCACAGGTGCCTTTTTTGAGGGACGATCCAATGTCAAAGTATTTGGTTGGTGGGCTGCTGCCTGCTGGGCATTAGCTGGGTTTTCTTGTGGGGTACTAGCTTCTGAATGGCTATCACAACTGGAAGTGGAGAGCTCATTACAGGAAGTCCCACTTTCACTTCCTTTGTCTGTGACTTTATCTTGCTTCCTATCTTCGTGTTCTTGCTTGGGTGACACTGTTTTCTGGGGTGGTCCTAAAAGGAGAAATGGGAGAGAAAAACAAATAGTGGGATGTTTAGACCAAATGTAAGTTATATGTTCTCTAGATTTATCTTTAATCTCAGGTAAATCTTTGCTGCTGGGGAAAATAAATCTACAAAATCCAAACCTCCTGGCAGTTAATGAAACATGCAGAATGTTGAGTTTTTCTGTACCAGAAAGGCCTTTAGGTATGTTTAATGAGCTATTTTGTTGATTGTCTAGCATGGATCACTGAAAACAGGATTATTATCCTTTACTAGTCCTGGTTGTCTTTCATAAAGTACTTAATTAAGTTGTTGTTTTCCCTAACTACTGTTAGTAGATACCTGCCCTGTCTACATTTTGCTGCCAGGGAAACAAGCCTAGGGCTATTGTTGTCATTTTACAAAGTGGCTGTATTCTTGGAGGCCCAGGGGTACAGTCATATTATTTATATTTCTAGGGAGGAGATGGGTTTAAATCTTATACCTAGTCACTTAATTTGTTTCTTCCTATTTCCTTGGAGAAAGTGATGAAAGTAGTGAAAAAGAAGGTTCTTTTGGGGGGCCAAATTGTACAGTGAAAATAGGCCACTTCTTTGAAATACGATACTTGCCTTTTGAGCTGAATTACCTATTAAGCAAATTTTAAGAAAGCTGCCAAGATAATGATTTAAAACAGATAGTTTGTTTCCAGGAGGGCAATATCTTACAATGCTTGGCTTCACTGTAGGATTTAGACTATATTTCTCAAACCCTAGAGATTACACAAAACTCTAGTAAGCACTTAGATGAACAAAAACCTATTCAATTAGAAGCTTCAGTCCTTTTGTATTTCTGCTTTTCTGATGTCAAAGTGACTGAAACAAATCTTAAGTAAGTTGATATAATAGCAAGCATTTATATTATATACAAATATGTGTGCATGTACATACGCATACAGACCACCTCTCCCCAATAAAAAATAAATTCTGTAGGAGTAGAAATTCAGTAATCTTTGCTGTGTTTCATTTCATTGTTTCTTGAGGACTAAGCTAGCTATGTTTGTAGAAACTCATCAACAGGTTGGTAATGGGATGTATTTCTCAATCTTGAAGACAAAATATGAGATAATATCAGAGTTGTAATCTAGGTTGGTGGAGAGGCTGTCTGCAAGAATGGAATTCTAGATTCTTGAAGTATTAGGAAGTAGAGAAAAATATTCACTCTACTTTAAATTGTGAAAGGAATATTGTACTACATGTGCAAACTAATATGAAATCTGACCAGAGGAGGACAATGTGTAAACAAAACAAGAATAGTAGTCAAGTAAATCTGCTATTTATGTAATATAGGCCTTGTTAAGATCCTTCTCTGAGATTTTCCTGGAATGTTTATCCCTTTATTATTAATATGGTTAATATTAATATTAATTTTTTATTCTGGTATCCCCGATGTCTCCTTGAGATAGTTTAAGAGCTGGAAGGAACCTTAGAGTTCATCCAATTTAACCCCTTCATTTAAAGATGAACATATTGATGTCCAAAGAGGTTAAGTGACTTGTTTAGGGGCCCCAAACTTGATTTACTATGGGTATGCCCTGGTCTGTTTGATGGTGATTAAGGTTAAGTGATAAGTCATGGCTAGTCATACACATTCACTTATAAATGGAGGATGGAGGAACCAGAGAAAGACATAGGATAGAGGAGAGAGTCCTTTGAATATTCCTCTGGCTTCTAATCTAATTTCCTTCTGGGATAAGTATATCACAACTCAAGAAAATGGAACCATCCTCATTTTTATTTTTTCTATCACTCATGTCACTGCCTTGCTTGGGTTTCCTTTACACAACACAGCCTCACAGATCAAATTAAACCCAGTATTCATTGAGCACCTATTATGTTTAAAACATTGACTGTAGTGAGTGACATGAGGAATACAAGACATTGACTTGAAGGAGAGCATATTTACACGTGGGGGGAAAAAAGGTATCCAAAGAAGGAATATCACAAGAATGTTGGCTATGAGCTATATCTTGAAGTATTGTTAGATGTTTACAAGTAGCAAAGGATATAGCCACACTGTGACAATGTAGACTGAGGGTAAGCTTTACCAGGGCTAGCAGCCACAGCTGGATATCTTCACTCCATCACCCACAGAGGAAAACAAAGGAACTCAGTAGTGTGAGAGAGAGGTAGGAGATTTTTCTCTCCTCTTTTTCCCCAACACAACCATACTTAAGACTATTAAACTTTAAAAGATCTTAGACATCATTTAATTCAACATCTTCATGTTATAGATTAGAAAAATGATATCCAGAGGGGGGAAAACATTTGTCCCAAGTCATATATCAGAATAATGGCAAGAGGGTCACTAGAACCTATTTCTCCTAGTTCTTATCTCAGTGTCTCCTCAGACCTTTTGGTCTCAGCACTTCTTTATAGGGACAGCTAGTTGATGCAATAGATAGTATATAGAATGGGCCTAGAGTGGGGTGTAGGGCGTGTTCAGGAAAGACTAGTATGAGAGCTGCCACACCCTCTTCAGGGTTGCATTCCACCTTTGGTGTACACTTGATCCACCTAACTCTCACCTGTGGCTCCAAGACTGTAGCATGCACAGCAGCCACACCCCAGTAAACCCTTTTGGCAGACAGGGAGGTTGTAGGTACCCAAGGGGTTTCAAACCCATCAGTGAGTTAATGGGAGGTGTTCTACCCCAAGCATGTGAAGACTTCCCGTGGTGGAATAGTTGGATGAGAACAATTTATTTCAATGGCCATGAAGGCAGCTGAAGTAGGTGCTGTGAAGCACTTAGAGCTAGGTTAGACATCAAAGATGCGAAGGTCATCCACTGCATCTCGAGTCATCACCAGTCATCTTGACTCTGTCCTGCCCCTGAACTGTGATGACTCTGAAAGATAGAGTGAGGCCTACAATTTCATGCAACTGTGCCTTACTTAAATCCAATTTATGCACAAATCAAAAGACATCACCCATACCATTTTATCATTTTTACCTACTCTACCGCAGAGAGCACAACTCCAGTAGGCTGGTCACATTTTTCAAAAGACTATTTTATGGAAAACTCACAGAAGGCAAGCAGTCACATGATGGTCAGAAGAAGCAATACAAGGACACTCTCAAGGTCTTTCTTAAAAACTTTGGAATTGGGCAGCTAGGTGGCACAGTAGATAGGACTTCAGCCTTGGAGTCAGGAAGACCTGAGCTCAAATCTGACCTCAGACACTTGATACTTACTAGCTGTGTGACCCTGGGCAAGTCACTTAACCCCGATTGCCACACCAAAAAAAAAAAAAAAAGTTGGGGGCAACTAGGTGGTGCAGTGGATAGAGCACTGGCCCTGGAGTCAGAAGGACCTGAGTTCAAATCCGGCCTCAGACACATAACACTTACTAGCTGTGTGACTTTGGGCAAGTCACTTAATCTTAATTGCCTCACCAAAAGGAAAAAAAAAAGAAACTTTGGAATTGATTGTGTGACATGGGAGACACTGGCACACAATCCTCAGTATGGTGTGCCCTCAAAAGAAACATGATATGTACAAATTTACGGAGTCCACCCTAAATGTTCACATGCTATTTGTGCCTTGTATTGGTCTGATCAGCCATATTCAGACACACTGTAACTTGACTCTAATATAGTGATGTCCTTCATTCCTGAAGAGGATCAAAATGACAACAACCCCCAACCAACCAGGGCCTGGATTCAAGAAGACTCATCTTCCTGATTTCAAATCTAGTCTTAGACACTTACTAGCTGTATGACCCTGGACAAGTTGCTTAGTCACAAATCACTATTTTCTTCAGTTTCATCATCTATAAAATTGCTGGAGAAGGAAGTGCCAAAACCACTCCAGTGTCTTTGCCAAGAAAAACCCGAATGGGGTCACAAAGAGTTGGATAAGACCGAAAATGACTGAACAACAACAAATTTTTTACAATCTTAAAATAATTAAAGACCACCCAAAGAGCTTTTCTTTATGTGGATTATCTCTATAAATATTTACCTAATATAAACTAAAACAACTTAGTATTATTAAAAAAAATTGACTTTGCAGATCCTCAAAAATGTCTTGAGGACCTCTGGTGGTCCCTGGAGCTAATTTTGAGATCCACTGCTTTAATTATACAATGACTAAGACAATTTTAATTTCAGGACAAGCCTTAGGCATGAGGTGATTTTTAAGTATATGATACCTCCAATTCCTTCAGCATCATTCTGTCTGCTGAGTCAGAACTTCCCTTGACAGGAGACAATATCTTTTCTTCCCATTAGAGATAAATGGTTTAAAATAAATGCTTGGGAGAAGCAACATATTAATTGGAAAATAATTCATGCTGGAACTGATGCAAGATTTTGTCCTGATCAAATGGGAGGATGTTATTAGTAAGTATACAAGATATCTAAGAGGGTAATGAGAGAGATTACCTCTGGAGGGGAAGGATGAATACATGGGAAATTGTAGGCAGCACAGATTTTTTCTTGTCAGCATTAAGTCATTGAGCAAATGCGTATTTAGTACCTTTTATATGTACAAGGATCTTAGACCTAAAGCTGGAAGGAATTTTGGTCATGCAGTCCAATTTCCTCATTTTACAGGTGAAGATACTGAGGCCCAGAGAGCATTTTGCTTCTCTAAGATCACATAGACAATGAGTTGCACAGTCAGGATTTCAACCTAAATCCAGCTTTCCATAACACTGTAGGGACTATAAGGGAAATAAACACATATAACCATCATACAAAGAAATGTACAGTGCTTGTACTACAACAAAGGGAGGCTCCATTTCTATCTGGAGTGAGAGGAAAGCTATCATGGAGAACATTTGATCAAAGTATGTCCTATTAACAATGAGGGATTGGGGGGGGAGGCTGGATGTGACCCCAGGATCAAAGATCAAAAGCTAGAAAGGATCTTGGAGATCTAGTCCAGGGCTCTCCTTTTTCAGAAAGTTGAGTGAGTTGTTCAAGGTAACAGAGATCCTTAAATAAAAGATTAACATATTATAATATCCTTTCCAGATTGACAGTGGTGAAAGTGTAGAAGATATTTTAAAATTATCACTTATAAGTGTGCCATAATCTTGTGGCAAAAAATCTAATCATTAAAGTTGGCTGTCTTGAGGAGCTTATAATTCCTAAACTCTCCAGTCATGCAAAGCAACTGAAGTTGTCCTCAGGAAGGAAGGACACATAACAGATGTAAAAACTCAGTGTCAGAAGACCTATGATCTATTGATATATGACAAAAGGTTAATCCATTTTGTCTGAATTATCTAGATACCAATGTGTTAATTCTCTGTAAGAATCCTGCAAAAAATCAACATAATTGTAATTAAATTCTGTAAGATTCTCTAAATTTGTTTTTGATTCAGACCCCTAATTTCATCAATGCAGGGACCTCCAGAAGAGAAAACTTCCTCTATGGAATTTCAGAATCTTTTCTGGAGACATTGAGAGGTTAAGTAATTTTCCATGGGTCACACAGCTATTATGTGGAAGGAAGGAAGGAAGGTTTGGACCCAGATTATCCTAACTCAGAAGCCAGTCCTTAATTTTCAGAGAGAATGAATAATGGATTGGATTACTGATTTGAAATGTGATTATTATTCCTATTATTATTTTCATTACTTTAGTTGAAGTAAAGGGTAAGTAGCAATGGGGAAGGCAGAGGTATATGCCATTTATGACAGGGAAAGTAAATTAATTCAGAGAGAATAATGACCCACTTCAGTTATCTAGCTTATTTGTGGATGTCTGCTAATTGCAGGCTCCCAGGAATGATTTAAATCTGAAATTTTACATCATTCCCTTCAATGGTCCAAAGCTACTCTAATTGCCTTAAGTGCAATATGAATAATGATTGAAATAAAAGAAATATCTTCATATTCATGAACAGGAATAGTGTCAGCACCTTTCCCCCCATGTTCTTCAAACAGTAATGGAAGCAAATAGGCAAAGCAATGACTTTCTCAAGAGCATTTTCCTCTTTGGGCCAGAACACCAATCAGACCTGGTCAAAAAAGAAAGTGATTTGGAGGACTCATCAACATCTCTACTGGGTATTATCTCTCTCTCTCTCTCTCTCTCTCTCCACACATACACCATTGAACTGCTGAAGATGATTCATAAAATGGTCTAAATGACTTGCCCCAAAACTTCACAGCAAATTATAGAAAGATCAGATTTTGGGCATAAATTCCACCTCCTCAATATGGTTATTTATCTAGATATTTCAGTTAACCAACAGCCATTATTTAAATATTTGGAAGTATTTTAATTTTTGAATTTTCCAGTTTTTATCCTGGATATTCAGTCATGTAGACCAGGGTTCCCAAACAGCAGTCCTAGATCTCATAGATTTTGGAAACTACTTGGTAAATGTGTAAATTGGTGACTGAAGGCACACTTCCCTCCCCTGGGTTTGCCTGGGATTCCAATCAGAAGAAGAAAGCTGGCAGTGACCTTTCCCACCCTCCTATTTTGACTGAAAGGCTCTCAGGCAATGAAAAGCAGCCCTTCCTCACAAAAACCAGGAGACCCTTGCTATAGACATGGTTACAACTCTGTGTTCTTTCCAATAAACCAGACAGATGTGCTCAGTGTATGACTACACCTCCAGCTTTCTCCTAAATCTCAACAGTAGTGAGAACACCAGAGCATGAAAATATGGTAGAATTCAAAACATCAACTTTTTTGAAAAATGCTTTTCCACATTTGTTAAGGACTTGTTAGATATACGATCTTATAGGGGGCACTGGTTATATGAAAACAAAACAAAACTCCTCCTTTTCAGCAGCTTACAATTGAGCAGGTGAGATATGATATGTACATTGTCAACTGAAGATGCACACGACCCTTTGTATTGAGTAATAGCCATTGCCTGAGCCAAAGCTAAATCATAGTATGTAGATTCAATAGGGATAAACAATGACCATTTCATTTCTGAGAAAAGAGACTTACAGAAGAAGAAAAAAAAAGAAATAACATTTTCTCCCATTTTGAGCTACAAAAATTTGAAGATTAAAAGCAATAATAAAAGCATTACACCAGAGAAAATAAAGGAAATGGAGAGTATCTTAAAAATGGACAAGGAATGATAAAAGCTGGGCAAGATACGATTCTAGATTTATTCCATTAGGTTTTATTATGCTCCAATAAAAAAGACAAAAAATGCCTCCACTCTACCTTCCCCCTTCCCCTGGATCATTTAGGCAGGGAGGGGCAGATCCCTACCTTACCAATACGCATAATGCCTTTTAAAGCAACATGTGATCCTTCTAACTGGTGTTACCCTGTACAGACCTGTTCATTTGGATGCTTGTTTATTTTAGACTATAATGCAGGGTCATTTCCAAATGAAGCCTCTTTGTGCAACTGCACACTTGACAAAACCTTTTATTTTAATCTCCTTACCTGCCTAGTGATGATAAAAAGACTCTATGTGGATAATGTGGCTGCAATAGACACAATTCCCAGAGGGGAGATTACCCTTTAATAGTGCTAAACTCAATGGCGTGTGAATGGTTATGTGGTGCTTGAACTGAATGAACCAATCTATCTTAAAGATTAGAACCACGTGCCTCTAAGTAATAAGCAGCTTATCTCAAAAAGAGAAAACAATATATCAGGTAGAGTTTCTGTGTCTGGGGAGGAGGTGAGGGTAGATGAATATTAAGGTCTCCTTTACATGCCCAATCAGTAAAACTCCAACATTTAAATGGCAGTTAAGATCTAGGTTTGAATCCGGTCTGTGCCTCTTGCTCCCCATGTAATCTTGAATAAGTCACAACCTCCCTCTCCCTGCCTTTCCTCTGTGAAATAAAAGGGTTGAATTGGATGACTTCTAATATCCATTGTGAGACTAAATCTATGATTGTATGCATGAGACTTTCTTTCCTTTTTGGGAAAGGATGGCAAAATTTAAGTTGGAACCTATGAAAGAGAATTTTATAATAAGCACTTTAACATTTGGAACCAAAATCTCATCAATGCTGGATATTCCCTCCACCTGGGCAGATGGCAATCTCTCCAAAACTTCTCATCCTATGCCGTTGTTTTCAGGTACTCATGTGAGAAAATGTTAAGCTCATTCGTGCTGCTTTTTTCTCATCTTCACTGACAAGATTCTTGAAGGGGATTTTTGATTTTTTGAAATATGGTTTGAGAAGGGAAAATGTTCTCACAATCACAATTTTCTCTTCTGCTCATTGATTTCTAAGATACACTGCCATTTTGTTTTCATTGTGTCCTGAGGATAGTCCACAACCATTCTCTCCCTTTGCTAGAAGCTGCTCATGATCAAATGCTATCTCCTCTGTGAGGTCATCCCTGATCAGCAATAAATTCATCTTTCCCACCTCTGAAATCCCAGAGCACAAATTGTTTCTACCACTCATTGGGCATTCACTGCTACATTGTTAGTTATCCTTTCTTAGGTTATCTGTTCAGGTGACTCCACAACTCATGGACCAAAATAATTCTCATCACTTTATATTTTAGAGAGTTTAACTCAGAAAATTTGTACCAGGACAGAGAGAAATGTTAGATAATAAAGGGTCATTCTCCACCTAGAGCTTATAGTCTAAAAGGGATAAAAGACACAAACACAACAGCCATAATATATTGTGATAAATGATTAATGCTTCTGAGAGATGTTCTAAGTAAGTAGGTCATTGACGATTGGAAAGATCAGGGAAGACTCCTTGGAGGAAATTATATAAGAGTGTGGGTAGGAATTCAACAGGTAGAGATGAGGGAATGGATATTCCAAGCATGAGCAAAGATATGGAAGTGGAAAAATATGACCTGTGACTAAAAGAGAGTGAATAATTCTGTTTGCCTAGAGTATAGAGTAGATAAAGGTAAAGAGTATGAAATAATAATGGGAAGCCAGGGTAACACATTAATGTAATATTGGTATAATTAAAGATTCTTTAAATTATTTTGGAAAACAATTTGGAATTCTGCAAGAAAAGTTACTAGACTGTTCATGTGCTTTGATCTAGCACTTCCCTACTGGGCATACAGTACAAGGAAATCAATGATAAAAAGATAGGTCCCACAAAGAACAAAAAATTCATAACAGCACTTTTGAGGTAGCAAAAACTGGAGGGAAAGTGAGTGCATATTGTTTGGGAAATGGCTGAATAATTTGTGAAGAATTCAGAGATTTTGTATATGTATAAAAGTATATGTATATGTATAAAGTATATAAGTATATGTATAAAATGATGAAAATCAAAGAAAATAGAAACAGGACAACAGCATTTTCAATTATTGGAATACAAATGACGGCATTTAAAAATTGCAACTGAATTCACATTAATGACAAATTCCAGAGGACAGATGATATTAGGACAAGTGACCCTTCTTTCACCTGTAGTCAAGTCAATAAGCTTTTATTAAAGGCCAATTATGTGATAGGCATCATACTGAGGATATAAAGAAAGACAACATTAGTCCTCATCCTCAAAGAGCTTGCAATTAAATGAAGTATGGGTGCCAAATGTGGCAGGTGCAGACAGGTAGGTTTCTGTGTTGGTTGGATTTGTTCTGTTTTTCTCAATTGCAAGGGTTGATTCTGAATGCTGGGGGAAGGATATAGCAATACAACTTTTTTTTTTGGCTAGGCAATGGGGTTAAGTGACTTGCCCAGGGTCACACAGCTAGTAAGTGCTATGTGTCTGAGACTGGATTTGAACTCAAGTCCTCCTGAATCCAGGTCCAGTGCTCTATCCACTGTGCCACCTAGCTGCCCCACCAATACAACTTTTAAGAGGTGATATATTAAAGATGTTAAATGCTACACTAAGGAATTTTAATACTATTTGTCAGACAATTGGGAGCCACTGTAGGATTTGTAGCAGTAACATGATGAGATCTGTGTATAAGACTTGGTTTTAGAGGAAAGAGACAGTAGAGGCAGGAAGTTATTACAAAAGCCTAAACAGATAGTAAATAGAGGTAGTAGAAGTGAAAAAAAGGGAAAACAAGGATGAAAGATACTGGAGAGGTAGACTTGTCTTTTCTGTCAGTGGCACCCCATTCACCAAACCTTCCATGAATGAAAAACTGTTCTCTTTGACTCTTCTCTCTTCCTTGACTCTTAACAATATATTAGGTACCAATCCTTCACACTTTCTCCAGAATATCTCTCACATATATTATCTGCTCTTTATTCCCACAATTGTTACTTTATTATCATTTACCTAGACTATTAGAAAAGCTTCCTATTAGGGCTTCTTAACTCTGTCATTCACTCTGCTCCCCCCCCCCCCAACAATCAATCCTTCATAGAGCACCTTGCCTAATATAACATATATTGTGCATAGATCTGATCATTTCATTTCTCTGTTCAAAATGTTTCAATAGCTCTCATTTGTCTATTGAATAAAATTAAGACAACTTGGTCTGGTATCCAATGCTTCTACAATTTGATACAGTTCTATATTTTTATCATTATCTCATCTCATGCATTCCCCACTCAAGAGAGACTGCTTGTTGAGTTAGTTATCAAAGGGATTTCTGTACAGGTTGGGATGCTTGTTCTCTAGAATCCCGTTCTCAAAGATTCAGTGATCCTCTAGTGATCCTTCTTTTTATAAACTCTAAAATCCAGCTGAACAGAAATGCTTGCAACGTACCCTGCTTTCTTGCTTCCATGTTGTTCACTATGCCCAGAACACCAAGGCTTTCATTTCTGCCCCTTTAATTCTTTCTGCCTTTTCCAGAAAGACTTCCCTCTCCCATATTTACTACCCTGGGATACCACTGGATCTCAAACAACACTTTATTTAAACCTCTCACATGCATTCATCAAGTATTATTTTGACTTTTTTTTTTTGGTCAAGAGACAATATTCCATGGTAGGTAGAGGGAAAGTCTTATAGCTAGGAAAGCCTGGCTTCAACCCCCCTGCCTTTGACTTATATGAGCTTTGTGACTAGGGGCAAGTAACTTAATCCAGTTAACTCTCCAGCTCTATAAACTATAGAAGAATTTCTGATGTGCATCAGTGGAGGGAGTTTGCACAGTGGAATCTTAAGTGACTAAAATCCCAGGTTCAGATTTCCTCCCTTTCTCCCCAAAATCATTTTTTTATCTATGTCATATCATATTACTATATGATAAATACTGGAGGGGTGGTCTTTGTCTTATCCGTATTTTCATAACTCTGAGCACTCTATACATAAAAAGTGCTTAATAATGTTTGCTGAATGGAACTGATATACTAAGAGTAGAATGAGATTATTTAGAGATGGTGAGGTCTTATCTTTCCAACTAAATTGTAACCTTTTGGAGGACAGACAGGATGTTGCACCTTCTACTGCTCATCTCCTACTCTTTAGTACCCAATCCAACAAACCGAAGACCATAGTTGTTACTACATTTATATTTGTTTGCTTAAAGACAAGTGCAATTTAAAACACCAAAGAGAACTATGACAAGAATCTTTGATTGGTGAGTCACTATTCCAGATAAAAAGAATGGAATAATGTGCATGTCATATTACAGAGTAATTTCAAAACAAGAGGAAAATAAGAGGGCTTGGGGTAAAGCATCATTGAGGAAAAAGAGGATATTTCAAAAGTTGAAAGGGATGAGTAATATAACTGACAAAAGCATATCTAACAACTTTGGGAATTAGTACAATGCCAAGGGAGCAGATTTTTCTTCTTCCTGTGTCTAGAAAGATGAAGGTGGTCATAGCTAATGCCCATAATCCAAACAGGTGAATTTATCTTCAGCAGAGCCAGTATCAGAAAGTAAGTGACAAGGAAAGGGGGGAGGATGAGTAGTAAGGACATGGCCATTTATCTCATTCTTGAGGCTGCCTCTGAAAATCATTTCTATTGAATGAGTTCCACTTGACCCTCATTTCAGGCTTTACTAATAAAAATAGTTGATTTACTGAGCATCTTACAATGTTTTATTATACTGTCCCCACAATACTTTGTCCTTCAAACTCAGTGAGTTAGGTGCCTATCATTATCCACAAAACAAATAGGGAAAAGGGAAACTGAGGCTGAGAGAGTTGGCTTGCCCATAGTCATATACCTAGTGCTTACATATGAGGAGAGGAAAACCTATTTTTTTTTAAGTCAATCCTGTCTCCCCTATATATCATGGTATCTGATGAATCCAACTAAACATCTCTGAAATAAATCATCAGTATCAATTTATATTCTCAGAAACTACTAGCATACAAAAAATGTGTTTGGAACGGAATAAAGAAGATACTTCAAATTATTTCTGAGCATTGCAGATGGGCCTTATTGTGACACAATCATACCTCTTGGATTTTTCTCCTTGTATATAACCAAGCCTTCAATCTTATGGGCTCCCAGTGCTGTACCTCAAATGTCTCTCTCCATTTTCTCATTCTCATTCTCATTGATCATTTATTTTCATTATCAGTATGGTTTGGATTTTTTTCATCATTTGTAAAAGGACTCACCATCTCAAAATACCCTTCTTATTCTGAGGCATATTTGCCATGAAAACCTGATTTATCCAGCTTTCAAGTCTGTGAGTGCAAATTTAGGATTGCTTATTCTCCTACTATAAAATGTTGATACTAACACCTAGATGGTGCTTGGTGAGGATTAATGAGATGTTGTCTGAACATGCAGAGTATCTCTGGGGGGAAGAGTACTTTGTAAATACAGAGGTGGAGGGTCTATTATAATATGCTACATAGAACAAATTTATACTGACATAAAAACATGCTGACAAAGAAATTATCTGGGCTTATTATAAAATACCAAGCAAATGCCTGAAGCCACAGTTAGAACCTGATGATAGTAAAGACAGGAGGGGATGGGGGTAGGGGGATGGGGAAAGAGAGTTTCACAGAGAACAGGAGCAGTGAAGAATAGAAGACATTTCCAATATGCAGGAATCATCATTGCCTGGTTTCCTAGTATTCCTAGCTGGGTCCAACGATTGTCAGGGGAAGGTGCCTATTAGCCGAAATGCTAACTAATGTGGAGAAGAATGAACTGTCACTTTATGGGTGATCTTTAAGAAATTGTAGCATCAGATGCTTTAAAGTCTGAAGTGGACCTCAGTGATTAACTCAGCCAATCTTTTAATTTTACAGTCAAAATCCAGAGCAGGGAAATGACTTGACTAAGACCCCACAGAATGGCACTTTGCGATTTGTAAGAGTATACCCACTAGGTATACAAGTAGTGATGTCATTGTAATAAAAACAAAATATAAATAAACTTGGTAGTTAATTTTTGTCAGGAAGACTCATTTCATCAGAAACTGGTATCCTTAAAACTGATTAACTTTGAGAATAGAAGGACTCTCGAGAATAACTACTCCACCCTTCTACTCAGTGCTTAATCCCTTTGAAGAGATATCTGCTATCTATTGTCTAGCCTCTTTTTATCCTTTCATTCCTGAGCAACTCACTATTGTGTGGTATGGAGCACTGAGCACTGGACATGGAGTCAGGATTTCTACATTCAAAACATTACTCTGAAACTTAATAGCTTTGTGACCATACACAAGTCACTTAATCAGTTTTTTCATTTACTAAGTTGGGATAATGATATTCTTCCTGTCATATAATTATATATTATCATTGCATAGTATATTATCACAAAATATAATAGTATTTTTAGCTTCTCTACTATTGAATATTTTTTCTCTCCATTTGTCCTACTTCTACCTCTAGAGATGAATAGAATAAGTCTAATCCTTATCCCACGTAGAGGCTCTGTAAATAGAAGAAGACAGCAAATCTTAATTATCTTTGCTTCAGGTTAAATATCCCTGGTTCCTTCAATCATTCCTCATAGGACATGCTACCTAGAAACTTCACCATCCCAGTCAACCTTCTGTGTACACAAGCTAATTTGTCACTGTCTCTCTTAAAATGGGGTACCCCAAGCTAATTAATTTTGTAATGATTCTTCTTTAAATTGTCTGAATTCCATCCTTAGTCATTCCATCTGCATATACACAGTAGACATAATCCAGTCATACAAACACCTCATCTGGGCAAATCTTTTATACATACATATATACCCAGATACATGGAGGAGAAAGTGAGGATGACTTTGCACAGCCCTCCTTCACTGTAATCCAATTCACTTGCAAGTCATGGCATCATCTTCCTGATGTCATGGTTCTTTTGAGAACAAAGGACAAACCACAACCTGTGAATAGTCCAAGCTGCCCAATGGGGACCCAACTGGCCAGTTCCAGTTGGGCAACTCCTCCCTTCCCTAATCATCTTCTCCCTACATGGAGTGTCATGCCTTTACATGAAGGTACTCTGCCCAAAGGAAGGTAAATTTTGATGGCTGAAGCCTACCTTGATATCGTGGGATTTATTGGCTAGATTTCTTTCTTAGAGACCATGCCTGAAACTTAATTTACTCTACCTCTCATTGATTGGCCAACAATAGGTCCCTGTTGAAGCACCACTTAATGGGTATTTTTTGGACCCTGATGGCTCAGAGTGAATGTAAACAGTAATTTGGCCACAAACAAACCTGAGGGTCTCTCCCTCCCAGTTTGAGTTTTTTGTTGTGCTTTTTTGTTGTTGAGTTGAGTTTTTGTTGTTTTGCTTTGTTTTGTTTTATTAAAAGGGCTATTTGGTTCACTTCTTAAAAAGCCCTAATCACTGAATGGGCATTGCCTCAGGCAAAATGAGAACTTGGAAAGACCTTAACTTAAAAAGGCCAAGGTCTCCCACTGTACCCTGGGCCCGCTCTGGTTGTCCAATCTATATCTGGTCACTGGACCCAGATGGCTCTGGAGGAAAAAGGAAGGCTGGTGACTGCACAGCCCTCCCCCACTATAATCCAATTCACTTGCACTCACACAGGGCAAGCACTCACATGATGGTCAGAAAAAGTGATACAAGGGCACTCTCACGTCTCTCTTAAGAACTTTGGAATTATGTGACATGGGAGACATTGGCACAGGACTGCCCAGCATGGTGTGCCCTATATGAGCAAAGCAAAACTGAAAACTCAAAAGAAGCGCTCGAGACACACAAATTTAGAAACTCCTCCCCAAATGTTCATGTGAACTATTTGCACCTGACCTGTGTTGGAGCATCCTGAGCTCGTATTGGTCTGATCAGCTGCAGTCAGATACACTGTAGCTTGACTCTTATATAGTGATACCATTTTGGTCATCTTTGAGAATGAAGGACAACAACCATTATGTGCCAGGTGCTATACAAATTTTTTCTCACTTTATCCTGACAATAATCCTTGGAGGTAGGTGTTATTATTTCTCTGAAAGGAAGACTGAGGCCACAAAGCTAGTAAGGATCTGAGGTGGTATTTGAACTCACATCTTTTTGACTCAAAAGCCCAGCACTATTCACTGTGTCTCCTAGCTGGCAAGAGAGGCTTTGAATAAACTACTCAGGTACAGGAAAATTATACCAAATAATATTTATTGAGACCTATTATATAAAAGAATTATGCTAGTCATCCATAAGGACTAATTTATGAGTATAGAAAAAAATCATGGAGTTTCAGACAGACCAATAACATCATACTGCTTGGGTATGAGGGAAACAGAGAGCAGGGAACTGGTTAAGATATAAGCAGGTCAAACTTTCTAATCAAGGGAATTAAACATGGAGTAGAAAAAACCCTAGAAGTGTTTTTGAAATCAAGGTGCCCTGAAGCCCAAAAAATTTTATCAATGAATCTAAAAATATATCTGAGGAACACTTCCTTCTAAAAGTAAAAATATTGAGGATAAGTGAAAATAATGGCTTTACTCAAGTAAATCTTAGATTCTCAAGAATCTTAGATTCATCAGTAATAATCAAAGATTAGACAAACTTTTCATATTGATTTTGTCTATGTTTCTTTCCCAGTGAAGAATTCTGCTGAAGTTTTATTTTTATTCTTACTGATCAAGCCAACCATAATTGGGTAGAAAACCATGTTATTTTCTTTGACTCCATCAGCTATACATCTGAGAATTTGAACCAAGAGGCATAACTATTGAAGCCCAAGCCTGTGAAAGAGAGTGGAGAACGAGATAAGTGCCATGGGACCAGATAAAGATGAAAATTATGATTTTCAAAAGAGAGAAAAGAGTGGGACTTGCAAATTATAGACTGGTGAATTTAGCTTTAATCCCTGTCAAAATTTGAGAATTATTTATTAAAGTGGTTTTGGCAAAGCATCTATAGAAGGTGATGATGGTAAATAGCCTACATGGCTTTGTCAAATATAGGTTATGTCAGGATAAGTTGAGAGAAAAAATGGTATATTTAATCAGAGAATGTTTGTGTGTGCACGTGGATACTTCTTTAAATAATTTAATTTTTTTTTATTTCCACGCATCAACATCTATCTCATGTCCCCTTATGTTATAGAAAGACTTTCATTGTTTTCATGTGTGTGTGTGTGTGTGTGTGTGGCAACTAGACAGGGGTTTTAATGCTTAAATAAATAGAACATAAGGTCAGGGGGATTAAGGATACTGACCTTGTCTCTATTGCATGTCTTTGTTCTGGTTCAAACGTATTTCCATACAAAGTCAAAGAGGATCTTGGGAATTTCTAACACTAAGTCAAATAGATATCTAGGACAATGGACTGAGATTCAGCCCCAGAAACAGGGAGTTAAAACAAAAGAGTTAGTCTTATTCTAGGAGCATCATTTTTAACTTTTTCTTTGGGAGGTGAGGCAATACATTTGTAGAGTATAATGATTCATTATCTCTGGCCATTTCAAAAGAACTATCATCCTTCCCCTATTGAGACCGTCTGTTCATTATTGCATTCTAGAAGAGTGAGCCTATATAGCCAACAGGGTGACTCTGAAGAGATGAAGGCCAGAGGCTTATAGGAAGAAGCAACAACTGGTAAGTAATAGTAAGCAGAGGAATGCATCTAGAAAACTGCTGAGACAGGATTCCCAAAAGACAATGGATATCCATGCCCCAACAATACTGTATGTGTGAGTTGTCTTGTACAGTTGTACACCCTGGCTACAGGGTTTGGCCTTTGTGCTTGTGTCCCTTTGTGTATGTTTATTGGACTGGGGCACAAGTGGTGTGTATGTATGTGTTTGTGTGTGCACATATACTCTACCACTGGTAATGTGGAAGAGTATATCCCATGCATGCATGGGGAGGGGATCTTTTCTTATCTCTTTATTTGCTATGTGGTTTGATTAAATGTGTCCTCTTTAAAGTAATGTGTCGCCTAAGTGACTAATAAAAGTAAAACACATTATGAGTTGTAGTTCTGAGTGTATTTGAGAATATCTCAGACTAGAGGTAGCTTTTTGGGGGAGCCCATGTGTGAGAAGGGTTGTTCAGGGATACATACAATAATGGATATTGGAAGTAGCTTAATGAGTAATTATTGATTTGAGGTCAACTAGGAAGGTGATCTTCAGTGGAGTGTCCTGGCCAAGTGCAGTTTAACATTTTTATCAGTGATTTGTATAAAGGCATAGATAAAATGCTTACCAAATTTGCAGATAACAGAAATCTTTGAGGGGCAGCCAACTCACTGGAAAACAGAATGAAGAATCAAAAAGATCTTAACACACTAGTATATTAACTCAAATCTGATAGGATGAAATCTAATAGGAACAAATATAATGTCTTACACTTAGGTTCCAAAAAAACAACTTAAAATGTACAAACTGGGAAATTTTAGTGGCCTACTAGCTCAATGTGAGATGATTTTAAGAAAAGAATGGGTTCAGAACAAGGAGAATGGTGTTTCCATTGTACTCTGCACTGATCATATAACATCTGGAGTACTGTATGATTTGTGGATGACATGTTCAAAGAAGGATATTTATGGTCTGGAACAAAGACTTAACCTTTTCTTTGTTATAATCACCTTTGGCAGTCTGATGAAGCCAATGGACCCCATCTCAGAAAAACAAATTGAAATGCATTAAAAATGCATTGTAAAAGAAATAAATTATATTGACATATGGTTCTCAAAATATTTTGAAAAGAAAGGAAAAAGAGAAATAATGGAGAGAGAAGAAGGAAGGAGGGATGGAAGTAGTTCATGGACCCTAGGTTAAGAACTTCTGATTTAGAGAAATTCTAAAGGATGGCAGGTATGATAAAGTATAACAAGACCAAGAGGATCATTTGAAGGAACTCGAGATGTTTATTCTGGAGAAGAGAAAACTTAAGACGGAGCTTAGATCCTAAGAATCAGAGAAGAGTCCTTAGAGTTCATCTAGTTCAATGCCCCCATGTTACAAATGAGGAAACTAAGGCCCAAAGAAGATTTTTTTTCAGGATCCCATAGCTCCAAATCTAATGTTCTTTCCAATACACCACTGACATGATAACTGAATTGGTGTACCTATAAGTTATAACGTTGAAAAAGGATTAGCTTTCTGTTTTCCCTCAGATTGGGGTATGGGAAAAACAAATGACTACTGAAAAGCCAAATTTATGCTAGACGTTAGGAAAGATCTCCTTACAAAGTAGTCCAAAAGCAGAGGAAATTGTCTTAGAAGATGGTGGATCTCCCCTCATTTGACTTCATTTGAGGTCTTTAAGCAAAGGCTAGATGATCATTTCCTTGAAATGTTATTAAAGAGAGTCCTGTTAAAAAACAGATTAGATGCCAAGTACTTCAGTCCCTCCTCAAAGATTCTGTTATTCTATCAAGCAATTCTCAATTTGCATTAAATATGTTGACATTACCTAAGCAAAAAGTAGAATTTAAGAGAAATTGTTTATCTAAAATTTGATCTATAATAACTTTTCACAACTTTATAGTGCTTATTTATCAGGTGTTCCATATCCAATATCTCATTCCATCTTTATAATACCCTTGGTAGGTGACTATTCTAAGTACAGCTAGGTCCCAGTGAGTCCAAATGAAGAATCTCATGAAGTAGCCTCATGTATTTGAGTTGGTACTGTTGGAAATTATAATCATGCAAAATGATAATTGGTTCCAGTCCAATGGAAATATGAAATGTAAATTTGAATAACACCACCACTTTACCCTAATGGGACCTAGCTATATCCCCCCCTCAATCCCCATTTCACAGAAAAGAAACTGATGTCAAGAAAGGTGAAATGATTTGCTCAACTCCACACAGTTGCCAAGTAATAGACCTTGGATTCACACCCAGGCTCATTGACTCCAAATTCAATAATCTTTTCACTCTACCAGGCTACCTCCTGGGCTGCATCTTTATACAATGCTTAAATGTGTGTGATGAGAACAGGGAGAAGTAGAACCCTTGGTGCATTACTCTGTGGATTCAGGAGATGAAATAGACTGCCATTTGCAGACTACTGAAATTAAATTTGTACTATGTGGTACCTCTAAAACTGACCCTTTGAATGACGTGCACCTCTTGATCAGCAATGATTCTGTCATAGGTCCAGGAATTTCTGCTGAGAACTTTCAGTGCCTAATTAAATAATGAGCAAATCTTGTCAGAGCTGTGATGCCTTGAACTTTACATGTCACCACAGAGTGAACTATAGTCCAAACCTAATATTTCAACAGTGGCAGTAACATCAATCTCCTGTTCTGATATTACAGTCTTGTGCATTGAATATGAAGAATTGTGATATGATAGTAATGGGGCCATTACATGATGAGAAGACCTTATCTTATTGGTAACATTTTATCTATAGATCAATCAAAATGCACTTTAAAATTTTCTGGTAAACTCTTCTCAATTACAAGATATAGCTTTGATATAAAAAGCACTAATGTAAAAAAACTGATGTAATTTAAGCAGCATTCATAATAGAATATGCTGTCAGTGTGATGTACCTTCAATAACTCTACTTGTGGTGCTAAAAGCACAGGATTCAAATGAATGAATTCTTTTCTTTGAGTCCTATGTAGCTCATATAAAAATAATCTACGTGTGTTCTTGCTGTTAACATCACAAAAGACTAACCGAATTATTTGATATTTGGATAAGAAAGTCAAATACAGGGCAGTCTCATGTAATTTAGGGGATTCATTGTACTACCGTCATTGATGTATATTGGAGCACTGCCTGGATGCATTGCTACCATTGCTTCTAGAAAGAATATGTCAATCATGAATTCACCTGTAACTCACTAACCATCCTGTGCCTTTCCAGGACAAATACAACTTATCTGACTATCTCTCCCCTCTATTTGTTGTCTCTCCACCTGTGCATTGGAATGTAGAATCCTTGATAGCAGTGAATATTTCACTGTTTTAGATGTATCCACAGAACTTAGTGGGGAAGAGAAAGGAATAAGCATTTATATAGCATCTACTATGTGCTAAACTTTTTACAAATATATATGTATGAGTATATATGTGTATATATGTGTGTCCTTATATGTGTGTGTATATGTGTATATATGTATGTATATGTATACATATATGCATATACATATGTATACACACATGTACTTTAGTGAACACAATAAACTGTATTCAATTTATTGAAAGATAAAAATTATGCTGATGCATTCTGAAGTGGACAACTGTTTAGAATCTAAGAAATTAGAGAATTTAAATCAATAAAATGATTTAAATCAATAAAATGATAAAATGCCAATCTGAATTGGTAAATGGAATTTTCTCACTGAGAATTCCCCATAGTAATGAAATCAGACTAACAGTAAAACCAAACCAACACATATTAAGTGCATTTCTCTTAATGACCACATGCTTCTCCCTGAACAAAAGTTTGTCTTTAAAAACAATAGAAGATATTATATGATTATGAGTCAAGGAGCAACACAGCCTGGAATACTTCCAGTTGGGGATAAACAGAGGTCAATGAAAAAGTGCATGATGGGTATGAGCCGGCCTCAATTCATTTCATATAAAGAATTGTGTAGAAGTAGAACATGACTGGATCAGAAGATAGGCCAGCACTGTGGCAAAAGCAAGTGTGAGAGCCTGAGTATTTGATATCAATAAAATGCTGAGACCTAGTGGAGGACTTTCAGCACATTAGGATAGGAGGAAAAATCCCATGACATGTACGAGAGTCTCCCAGGTACAATATGCTGTACATCACTGGAGGGAATAACCACACCGGTGAGATTGCAAGGCACTGTACTAGTGGGTGCAAGGATGAATAAAATATAGCTATACTGTCAAGGTATAGTCAAGTAGAGAAGATAAGTCATGGACATACACAAATATTTATAACATAGAGAATTCATGCAAAGAGGATGTCTATAAAAAGTGCTATGAGAAAACTCTCTCAGGAATAACTAGATCACTTCCAGTGGGAGGCATCAGGGAAGGCTTTGGGGAGGAGATTGAATAATAGCTATAACAACAATATTAAAAATGCTAGCATTTACATAGTACTTTAAGGTTTGCAAAGTGTTTTACATAAATTAATGCATTTCATCCTCACAACAACCCTGTGAAGTACATATTATCATCATCTCCATTTTACAGATGAAGAAATTGAGGACCAGAGAGATTAAGCAACTTGGCCAAGGTTACACAACCAGAGAGTGTCTGAGGCAAGATTTCAACCCAATTCATGCTGACTCCCTAGGTCTTGCACTATATCCACTGTACCACCTAACTGCCTAGTTGAGATTTAAGATGGAGCTTGAAGGAAGGCTAAAATCTCTGAAGTCAGGGGCAAGTAATGATTTCTCCTGGCCAGGGCACTTGCTCTGGAGTGAACTAACACTCTGGTTTCTTCTGGTGGCCCCATGATTGGGCAACCTCCAATGAAATATGTGTCATGGCACCTGGTTCCTTCCTGAGTCCCTGTGAAAGAGTAAAGTGTCAAAGAGGATTGGGCACTGAGTAGAAAGAACCTCCCACTCTGTGGGTACCAGAGGGAAAACAAGGTCTCCTCTCAGTCTCTTCCTCTCTTCTGAGCATGTAGCTTGGGATCTCCCTTGGCCTCCCCATGACGGGAGACACATGAGACTAGACCTATGTTCCCTGGCTCCCTCTACTACTTTGGATTGCTTTCCTTAAGCACATGTTACAGGACAGCTACCTTGGGTTTTCAAGGATTACTGGGTTCTTTAGTTGTGCCAGCTGCCCTTCAGGAATATTCCCTATAGTTACTACAATGATCCTTCAGAGGTTCAACCCAAGTGATGCCCTGGCCTGAAAATATGAACCTTGAGTGAGTTGTTCTGCCAGTGCAAAGCCAAACTGAGGAGGAAAGAGCTGTTCAGCAGTCCCACAAAGTGTTTCAGGTTTTAATGTTCTTAATATCAATTTTCTGGGAAAGAATAATAGGAGTGTAGGGTGATTGCATAACATTTTAAGTATCTGTCAAGGTGTGCTTTATGTGTCTTTTGTGTTTCATGCATTTCATTTGAAGTCAAGTACCTCATTTTTTTTTTACTTTAACTGAGTCCCCTTCTACAGTATAATGGACCCTGACAATGCCTTTAAAAGAGAGCCCAACCTAAGTTTTATTTAAGAAATTATACCCAGAGGTCTACTTTGGGGTGGCAGGGAGGGCTTGGAGTAATGAACCAGAGGTTAAAAAAAAAAAGGAAGAAAGGCTGAGCCCTTTCTTCAGAATCAAGGTACCTCCAGAACTAAGGCACCTTAGAAAAGTAAAGACTCATAGGGCTTTTCAATAGGATCAGAGAGCTACAGCTAGGAGGGACCATAGATATTGTCTTTGGTTCATTCCCCTTATTTTACTGATGAGGAACCTCGCGGTGAATAAGATAAAGTTACTTGGATTTGAACCCTGGTTTACTGACTTTAAAGCCAATATTCTTTCCATTGTACCTACATCATGCATGGGTGACAGAACAAATAAAGGCATAGAAGAAGGGAAGAACATGATTAATATAATTTCACTGGAGCATACAATATGTGAAGAGAAGAAAATGTGATAAATCTAAAAAAGTAGGTTGGAGAGCCTTGAATGCCAGACTAGGGAGACTGTCGGTAATGATTTTGAGGGAGTAACACGATAAGTACAGGGCATGTGGAAGATTTACTGCAATGTGAAAGATGGTTTGGAGAAGAGAGGATATTTTTTGCCAGTGTAGAGGAGAGTTAAGCATAGAATTTCTTGGGCTTCCCCTTCTTTCTGAGACCTTCCCTACCAGATCTTGTCCTTAGAATCAGTCCTCCCAAAAGCTCTTCATTTCTTTTTGTTCATGAGGTTCCCATTGTGGAAGAAATACGCATACTGATCTCTTCTGTCTTCTTATAGAGACCACAGAAGCACCTTGAAGACCATGGGCATTGATGATAGGTTTTCCACTTCAGCCACAAAACTCTAGTATGTGAATTTACATCTCAAATTCAGCTCCGTGAAGGATTTCTCCATCTTAAGGCATCACCTTTCTCAGTTACACTATGTCATTTCCTCACAGTGTAGGTGCAGAACTAAGTCCCTGTATGGCAGGGTCCATGTCCTATTCTTCTGTAACCAGCAGTGTCCTCTACTGAGAAGATGCCAAGGAGTTAGTCAATAATATAAACACTGGGAATATAAAGAAAGGCAAAAGACAGTCCCTGTTTTTGAGGAGCTCACTATCTAATGAGGTAAGGCAATACATAAACAATTATTTACAAATAAGTTACATACAGGATAAATAGGAAATAATAAAAAGAGGGAAGGCACTAGAATTAAGAGGGATTGAGAAAGGCTTCCTATAGAAAGGAGGATTTTGATTAGGAATTGAAGGTAGTCAGGAGGGAGAGCATTTCAGGTAGAGGGACAACCAGAGTTCAGTATAGAATAATAGATTTTTCTAGATGAAAATGAAGATCACATAGCAGCTAGTTTGGCCCTCTCTTTTTCTAGCACCTGGGAGACACAGAGACACTAAGTGACATGTCTCAGGTAATACAGTTAGGGTGCAAAAGATCCAAGATTATAACACTAACCTCCTATTAATTCAGTGCTCTTTTCATCATACTACACTGCATTCTTGCACATGAAGATAAAGCAGATAATGAAACTGTTGGGGGGAGGGGACTATATATATGTGTGTGTGTGTGTGTGTGTGTGTGTGTGTGTGTGTGTTCAAATGAGAGAGGAATGAGTATATGAGGGACAGATGCATGTACATGTTCACATGTATATAAATGATGAGCAAGGTAAAGACAAAAGTATGCAATGAAATTTTGAGTCAGGAAGGTAGAGAGACTCCATACACACTATATTCTTTTGTAACATCGTACCATTCATGGTCTTTGGATCCACACCTCTCTCCCTTTTCCTGAAGCTTTGACAATGCATTTGGTGATTATTAAGCAGTCCATGCAAAGTGGGATGGGGAATAGCTGTTTAATTTAGATTTGAAGGTAATTGAGGAATCTGGCTGGGTTTTGCCTTTTTAGCCCACTTTACAGTAAGTCTGCTGAGAATATGGGAAGATAATATCTGATGATGAACTATTCAAAGATGTTACTCTCTTTGAGGGTTGGAGTGAAATATGGAAATGGAAGTGTGATACACTGGTTCACATATAGAAATAAAAAATCATGTTATAGATGTATATATGGGGTATTCCAAAAGTCTTAGTGCAATTTTAAGCTTTAATACCTTCATAAGAATAAACATTGCAAACTTAAAAAAATCATTTAATTGTTTCAATTCCTTATACTTATTTAGTTTAGTAAATTTTAATTTTAAAATGGAGCACTCTGTCATGCAATACATGTGCAACAGTTTCTGAATGATACTTAGAACGGTGGATCCCTCTTGCTTGGCCAGCTCAGATACCTGATTCATCTCTATCAGACTTTTTTCATGTGGAGTCACATCAAAACCTCATTCTTTGCATAATCTTAAGGTTAGGACTATGGATGCAATTCTTTGAGTCACTGATCAGCAGCCAATAAAAGTTTATATAAAGTTTAAAAATCAACTAGAATGTTGAAATGCAGAAGATGGTAGTTAGATTGAATTTTAATAAGAAACTTATCAATATTAAAAAAACCTAAATAATTAACTTTTCAAATGTTTTTGTAAGTTTGTAGCATTTATATCACTGAAGTTATTAAAGATTAAAACTGCACTATAAGATTTTGGGGACATGGTGGCAAGTTACAGACCAAAATTTCATTTCCTGGTCACCACTCCCCTGTGTGTATCAGCTCTCCCATTATAAGGTAGATTCCATGAGGATAAGGATTTTATACATTATTTTTGCATCTCCAGTCCAACATAACATTACGTCAAGTACATGGTAGGCACCTATTAAATGATTTTTTCATTCATTTATTCATTGATTTATCTCTCTTTTCCTGTAGTGTCTTCAGTTTCTCCCCTTCAGATGACTCCTTCCCCTCTGCCTACAAACAGGAGTAGCCACCCTTCACCCTAATATGAAACAAATCACAAGAAATCCTTTCTTATTTCCCAAGATCCTGAAAATTTTATTTACCATCTTCTTTCCTTCCTTTCACCAATTTTATTGAAATAATAATATGCCATCATCTTTACTCCAATTACTCAAGCCTTATAATCTTTCTTCAGCTCCCTTCATTCTATTGAAACTTCACTTGAACTTTTTAGCGTTCACTGTTGCCATCACTTCAGATCCCTTAGCATCCATAATGCCACAGCTATTCTATCTCTCTATCAATTCCTAGAAACAGAAAAGGAAGCATCACAGAAGCTGAGATGTTCAGTGAAAGAGAAAGAAAGATAGAAAGAGAAAGAAAAAAGAGAGAAAGAGAAAGAAAGAAAGAAAGAAAGAAAGAAAGAAAGAAAGAAAGAAAGAAAGAAAGAAAGAAAGAAAGAAAGAAAGAAAGAAAGAAAGAAAATTAATGCAGGGAGTAGCTTCAAAAAATTTCTTTCCCTAAGTCCTTCTGTTCTCTCTCTTCCAATAAACTGGAATTTCAAAGATTATTTTGCTCAGAAATTGTACTAGATAACCTTTTTTCATCTGTACAGTCATTGTTTAATTTTACCAATTAATGTTTTTCAGATGATTTCTAAGAACATTGTACTTGGTTCTGCAATGGAGAGAACACCAAGAGTCAGAAGACCTGGATTTTAATCCTGACTCCTGTGAGCTGAACATTCCCCAAAAATCCACCACCTCTCTAGTCTTCCTAATTATTCCATCTTTTAGATGGCTACAATTATACCTGTTTGACCAACTTCACAGGGGTGTTGTGAGGAAGTCATTCTGTAAACCTGAAATTTAGTGTAATAGGAACATAAGGAGTAATTATTGATATTTTGTTATTACCACTACTATTCTTAACAGCAAACTAGTCATGACAGAATGTTGGCAAAACAAACAGTTGCTATCTTATCTGTTCAGTGTTTCAATTTCTCTGTTAAGCCTGGAATGGCATACTCAAGTCTTCTTGTACCAGGATTTTTCTTAATTTTCCTTTCAGAGAAAACCAGGCATGAAATAAAAAAAAGTATGTGGAGTCTCCTGCACCTTTATTGCTTTGGTTTCAGTCTTCCTCACCTTCCTTCACTTCTGGAACTCAGGGCCTCCTTAATGATTTATTTCCCAACTCTCCCACCCCCAAGAAAGAGGCTGTTTATTAGGATATAGCCATCCCTAATACAGTGGTACTGGTTTGGAATAAAAGAGAGAGCAAGCCTTAGAAACAGCTAACAGTATTATTTCCTATCTTAGAAAAGAAATCAGCTAAGATACAGTAATTATCACCATACAATTTTCTTCTCTCCCTAGAAATAGTGTTTCTAGTTATTACCATAATTGTAATAGTGATTGTATCAGTGTTTAACCAAAGGCATCATCAGAAAGTTTTATTTTTTTTTACTAAGTCAAACCTAATTTATTCCCCTCCCCCTCTTGTATTTTCCCAGTGTATACTGGCACAGTGGAGGACCAGCAAGCAGGTGAAGTAATTATCTGGGAACTCTGCCATAGAGACCATCAGAGGACTGCAACATTACCAAAATGTGTCTTAATAAGTAGCCATTTAATCCACACCTAAACCTTTTATTTCTACTGCCATAAAATTATGCCTTCCCCTAATTAGGACTCTCATGTCAAACTCCCAGATAGAATTTAAAGCTGCATCAACATCATCAAATGCAAAATAACCCCAAATCGGAAGTGTGATACAGGACTCAGATGCTCCAAAAACACAACCTTTATAAACATTCCCCTTTGAAAGGGACATTTTTTGAATCATACTCCACCAGAAGGGGATAATTAGACTGTAGTTAGGGAAGTATTACACTCTCTGAAAGCTATCACCGTGATGTACTTTACCAGCCACTGGATTCATTTATCTTCTTGTCACGTTGCTGACCATACCCTCCCTAAGTAAATAGTGTAACCACTCAGTAGACCAAAACCGGACCTGCAATAATGGGTGTTACATACAAAGATGAGAATTAGAGTGCATTTATAAAATGTTTTCCAGCCCTGGAACGACATCTGATAACTCCTTGGCTGCATATAATCTTTTTTTTTTAATTATGATCTGACACAAAGAAGAAAAGCTTGAGGAAATTGTGGACAGTCCTGGTATCTGTCTTAGTAATAAAATAGAAAAAAAATTAAGGGAAGAAAAAAAACATTTTCAATGAAAATTAGAATTTCTTTCATCAAGTTTTTTTTGTAAATATGTGTTAATTTTTAAAAAAATAATGCCATGAGTCTTTTGTGTTGAGGTGCCAAAAATAGGTGAATTAAATCAACAGGACTGTGATCAATAGAATCAATAGAATCAATAGAAATGTGATCAATCTGGAATCCTGGATTTTTTTTTTCTAGGCAACAGGCAATAATATTTAATGACCTGGTAAAATGAAGCTTTATGTAAGCTTTTCTAAAATGTAAGCACAGCAGGGTTTGCTTTAGAGCTGATTCTTACCCAAGGATGAGCAAAGATGAGGGATGTGTTAGGTAGAGATATTTAATGAAGTGATGCAAGTTTCAAGATTTCCCTTCAAAGTGATGATAATCATTGAAGAATACAGGCATCAAATGAGATTTTCATCTATTTGTATTCAACTGTGAAGTTGGTTTTTAGGGCCCTTCTGGAAAATGATCTGGTGATAGAAATGAGAGGTACAGGAAAATATGGTGTGTATGAGAAGGAAGGCACATGGTTTCAGCTTCTATGAATTTCCATCACTGTGATTATCAAGCAACAATTATTTTGCTAAAGGCCTTCTACTAAATCTAACAATAATTTATTAAATTCCTATTATGGGAAAGGCATTATGCTAGGTACTAGTGACAAAGGGGGAAAAACAACTAAAACAAAACAAGAACAACTCCTACCTTAGAAGAATTTACTTTCTACTGGGGAGAGACAACATATAAATGGATGAGTTTATATGAAAATTTGAGGAAACAAAGGGCACTAACAACTTGTGAGAATCCAAAAAGGTTTCCTGTGGCTGGTGGTCCATGAGCTAAAGTTGAATGAAGAGAAGTAAAGTAAGACAAGCCTAGAAAAGTAGGTAGGCTGGAGACAGATTATGAAGGGCTTTAAATGCCAGTCTGAAAAGTTCATATTTTATGCTTGAGACAAGAGGGGCCTTTGGAAAGTGTTTGATTGGGGGAATAAGATGATCAGACTGCTACTTTTGGAAAATGACAAGTAGTCCAGATAAAGGCCTGTAAGCAATGGCACAGGTAAGAGGTAATGAAGGTCTGAACTAGGGTGGTGGCCACATATGTGGAAAGGCAAGAATAGATGTAGGATTATGTTGTCAATGTACAACAGACAATACTTGTCAATCTAATAGATATGGTCAGAGAAAGAGGGAGAAAGTTGAGGATAGGGATCTACATCCTTTTGCTAGATGCTGGTAGGGGAGGAGGGGAGAATATAAGAAAAGTAGAAGATACAATAACTGTCTTCCAAGAGGATTTTACTCTGCTCAAAGATATTAGACATAACCAAATACTAAGGCATGGATTATAAATATAATGGGAGTTTGATGTGTTTTGAACTTTCAAGGAAAGATGGAAATGAACATGATGAGGGACTAGGGAGATTAAGGATTCATATTGGAAAATAGTGGAAAATAAGGAGACAGTGGTGTTAAGTGACTGTGATTAAGAATATGATTAAGAATGGCAATCCATTGTTCTGTAACAGGGAATAGTAGCATAAAAGCAGTATTTCAGGAAGATTAATAGGGCAGCTGAGAAGAGAAAGAGAGTGGAGTCAGCGAGACCAGCTGAGATGCTACCACAATAACCATCCAGGAGAGATGGGTTGAGGTCCTATTGTGCAGTGGTAGGTGTGGAGAGAGACAAACCCTAAAGACATTGTAATGGAAAAATTAATAAGACATGGCAGATAACTGTCTACAAGTGAAAGAGAAGGATTAAAAAGTACTACAAGGGAGTAGAATGGTAATGCCAAGGAAAGAAATGAAAAAATGCAAATGTTGTTATAGGAAGTACTGGTTTGGAAAGAGAGCAAGTTAATCTTAGATATAATGCTATTGTTGAACCCACAGTTTCCCAAACTCCTTTTCTCTTTATTCCCAAGAGTATTCCACTATACTCAGAAGAATGTTATAGCTCTCTGTAATAGCAATAATATCTACCACAGTTCCTCTCTCCCCTTTTCCCAACAGAGTTAGGAAAAGGCAACAAAACCAGGATTCAACTGGACAGAGGTCGGGCAAAGCTCAAGTTGTGCTTCCCTTGAACAATCTCCTTGCTGTGTTAGGACTAAGTAAACTTTTTTTTGCCAAGTGTTCAGTGATTTATGACTAATTCATTCTGTCCCAAGATCGAACACAAACTAACAGAGTGCCAACATCAGGCCCACCCCAACACTACCCATATTGGGAATCATTTGAAAACTATATTTTCCTTCAAAGTACTTTTATCAATTAATGATGTATTGAATATTGGCTGAGGACCAGTTCAATTAAGAGAGGTTCCTTACCAGGTAGACCAATAAGATCATGTAATTTCCTGTCACAGCAATACTCAGACACCTGCCAAGCTAAAGAAAGACCGTGGGTGGCATAGGGGGAGAGAACACAGTTAAAACAATAGATCTTTGAAGTACATAGTGAAACATCCCTATCATCCAACAATAACTACTCTCCCAATCCTTGCATCTAACTCCACATTGAAACAGTGCTGATTATAACCTTATTTTTAACAGTGTCCAATTATTCAATAAGGCATGTGCTTTGGAAAGTACAATAAATGATCCTTCCAAGTGATTGCAGAAATGCACTAAACTGCCTGCTAGTGGCCAGAAAAAAAATCAAATTCACTACACAGAGTCCTCTAGTTACTATTTGAGAATAGCTTAAGCTTGGTTGGAAAAAAAAATGCCAAAACAAAGTGCTTTTTTCTTTGTCTTTCATTTCTACTCTGTTTTAGACAGTGATTCTGTTTTGAAAGCAAGCAACAGATGTACTAGAAAATATGGTTCCTCTAACTACTAAAAAGGCAAACAATATTTTCCTTTCAAAGCCATACTTTAAACTCCACTGCAAAATCCAGGTTATGTATGTAAAGTCAGATTTAAGCAGTAAAACTCAGTACAAGTTCAATATTTATTGTTGTTGTTGTTATTATTATTATATTTTGATAGCACATCACTAGTGTCAATGCCCAGAGAAATTCCCTGTGGCAGTGACAGATAAAAGACTTCTCTGAGGTCATATCGGGAATTGGTGGTATAGCTGGTTATTGTCCCTGAATTTACAGTAGCACTAAAGAAGAATATTATGCACAGAACCTGAAAAAGGATTTTTTTTGTCTACCTTTCTCAGTGTCTCACTTGCTTTCAAACACTTTGAAAAACTACAGAGCTATAAACAGGATATTTTTTCACCTGAGGCAAAAAACAATTGAAGCCAGGGCAAATGACAGCAAGGGGGAGGCAGAAATAGAAAGGTCAGTGCAATCAGGTCTCTCTCTCTCTCTCTCTCTCTCTCACAGTTCAACTCTGCCCTTCAGGGTTTAGGGGAATTGCAAGCCCTTAGGGAAAAGGTACCAAAGGGGCAGAAACCCAGAGGCAGTTATACCATGCAGTGTGGACTGGCAGAAGCTTGTCAGGATAGTGATTGCTATAGAGAGGAATGCTCTCTCTTGATGAAAAATTTCAACTATGTCCCCCAAATCCTACAGAGGAAGTGCACCTATTGGCACCTTGTACAAGTCCCCTTCATCTAGGGCTACTCATAGCTCTAAAATTACAATTTAATATTAGAGAGAAAAATCAGATACTAAATATTTGTTTAAAAATCCACATATTTAGAACGAAAGTGAATGTCTGTTAATGGAAAGTCATATATATATATATGTATGCGTGTGTGTGTACATATATATATATACATACATACATATATATATATATATATATATTAAGAGCCAATAAGAATATGTTAGGTAAGGGGATGAAGGGGGACCCTGCACACACCAGGGCTCATATGACTGTGTCATGAGTATAAGAGAGCTAAGTAATCTTAAAAGAGTGTGCAGCTGGAACACACCAGAGCACAGCTGCCAAGGACAAAATAAGGATGATTTTCTGGCTGATTCTGCTCCTGCCCAACACTGAAGAGAAAAAAAAAAACATTTCCAATTTAAGATGAACTTAATTTTCCCCTCTTTTGCAAGCCATACAAGAGACCAAAAGTTCCCAGACTCTTCATCTCTGCAATGAGGAATAGTCTTAGAGCTGCAAGTAGTTATTTTTGCTTCTGGAGAAAGCAACAAGCCCATCAATGTTTCATGCAAATTTATTTGCGGGAGGAGAGGCAGTGGGACACATTTTGTTGCTACTTCTTAGGATGGAAAGCAGGACAAGTTCACACTAGGAAGGAGTTCATGTAGGCTTTAGCTGCCCTGGTGGGGTGGGAAGGAGAATAACCATCTGGTAGCTCTCTAACAGATTTTTCTTGCTAAGTAAGTTGAGTTGTTTCTATGCTACTGTCTCTAAGCACAATTGTTTTTGTGCTACTGAAAGACTAAGCTTGATCAATGCCCTACAAATTTCAGGACTCTAGGGCAAGGCCCTAATTTCTCTGCCCTAGTTATGGTTCTGGTCTTAGATAGTCTAAGGAGTACCAAATCTAAAGTGGAAAGGCCAGCTTCTTTATGTTCTTTGAAGACATTCAGTATTCATCGTCCCATGGACCACTAGACCTCTACTTCATTGTGTCATGAAGGCATGGCCTGGAAGGGACCCTGTGTTCTACAAGTTTAAGCCAAGGGAGCTTACTATACTATCACTGATATGATCAAAGCCTTGCAAGTCTCTGAGTGAGGTACTAGTTTTGGACGATATGTCTCCTGTCTGATGACCAAATTTCCTAAGTTTGGAGAGACACATCATTAGGGTGGTTGAAAGGTGATGACTTTATTACCCATAACAAGCCTTAAAGACCATCACAAGGCTGTAAAGAGGTCACAATCTGCATGAATGGAGGAAGCTTCGATACCCATGAAATAATGAATGTTTGAGGTACCAAAGTAGGGAAAGTAAAAAGACATTATAACATTGCTTTAGCACTGCTTTCTACAGTATAATTCAACTCAATAAACAACAGCAAAGGAGAGAGAAAAAAATAAATGATTGCTAATTGGAATAATAAAATTCAGTGGAAAAATAATCAAAAATAAAAAATGTTTATTATGTACTTGCTATGTGCCAGTCACTGTCGTAAGCACTGAGGATGCAAAAATTAAAATGAAAATCCTGCCTATGAGGTGTTTAAATTATATTAAGATATATGTGTGTGCATGCACATATTTGTATTTTGTGTTGTGTACACAGAAATAAATGATTACTGTAATGCCTAATCTTAAGAAACTTCCCCATTTAATTGGGACATAGGCATGCCCTTAAGCATAATAGAAGGTATAATGTGAGGAGATCTATGACAATATTAGATACTATAAGAAAACTGCAAACAGGGGGAAAAGCCCACTTAAGTATATAAGCTTTGTTAGGAGTGGGTGGTGATGTTATTTAAGCATGGATTAAGTAGCCTGATGATCCTCCTACATTTCATATAAATCATATATATTGAGAACATCACAAACAGAAATGCAAACCTAATATCACAAAGGATTCTTGAGGAATCCCATATCATTATATAGATAAGACCCTGTTAACTATGATTGGTACGGATGAATAATGTATTTGCTTCTCACCAACAGGTATCAGAGGTTCTACCCTAACCACTTGGTATACTGTCTCAACTTCCAGCCACAAGACTGGGCCCATAAGTGAGAAGAGTACCCTTCAACCTCATTGAAAGACTCTATTCCTAGCCTTGTTTCACACCAACATTGCTATGCATCATCAGAACATTTGCCATGGACCTACCCATCACACTACCAAAGAATGTCTTTATTGGGATATCTGCTATCACTTTCTTCCTCATCTTACAGGCTTCCTACATATCCAGACTTGGACCTGGGCATTTCTGCAACTCTAACTCCATCAAGACTAACAATAAAGAACTGCAGAATGGATACATTAGCCTGCCCTCACACCAGGTAGACTCTCTACCCTACCCTGTGTGGTAAACAAAGACTTGGTCCAGATTCAGTTCCTTGGATCACCTGACCTTGGTATTCTGTCCTTGTGCTCTTTGCCCTTGGGTTTTTCCCTGTCCCTGAAGCATATAACTAGATATCTTTGTTGTCCCCAGGTTGGTAGTACCATCTAGTTCTTCCCTATAATACTTAAGGTCCTTGGGATGTATATACATAGCTATTAGAGATGAATACAACTGTATGAAGCTGAAAAAAAATTTTAAAGGAGGGGCAACTGGGGTGGTAGCAAGAGAAGGGGACTAGATATTTTACTTCGTGACATGAGAAATTCCATTTGAAAATAAACCTCAATATTTCAATATTAAATGGACAATTGCATCTAATCGCTGTATTTTGGCTTCTCTTATCCAAGGTCTTGTGCAAGGCCAAAAAAAAAAAAAGTCAATAGTTTTTTCTCCCTGCCATGACACTTAATAAGGCATAGAAGAAAGCTTTTCTTCTGAGTTGTATTTTAAATTGTAATAAAGCAGGTTTTCTTGCCACAGAGGTGGGTGGAGGTCAGGGAACACTTCATGAAGAAGTGGCACCTGAATTTAGCCTAAAGGAAAGAAGGATTTCAACACGTGGAAATGTGGAAAGAATAATCTAGGCGTAGGAGAGAGTTACTGAAATGGGTGGAAGTAGGTGAAATAAGGAACAGATTAAGGAATTCAATCAACTAGTGCAATTCAGCTAGAACATATATTATATGAAGGGGAGAAATTTGAAATAACACTGAAAAGGGGAGCTGGAGTCAGACTGTGGAAGGCTAAGGAATTTGTATTTAACAGGAAACTACTGAAGGCTTTGGAGCAGGCAGATTATATAAACAGACCCATGCATTCAGAATATTATTTTGGCAGCTGTGTCCTTGATGGATGAACTAGATAGGGGAACTATGGAGGAGGGGGAAGAAAGAAGGATTAGTACCAAGTGATAGGATGAGAGCTAAAACTGGGGTCCTAGCAATCAGTCAATGGATAGACCTCTATTAAGCGCTTAATAAAATGAGTTTGACCAGTAAAGACAGCTCAATCCCAGGACAGGAATTCTAAAGGTAAGTGGAAGTGACTTTTCCAGAGAAGTTAAAATATATGGATTTATCAAGCATCTATATAGATTTGATGTTCAAAACAATACCATTAGATTAAATTGCCAAGAGAGAGAATTAGGTATGTGTATATCTAACTTGGGGCAGTTAGGTGGCATAGTGGAAAGAGTGTTGAGTCTGGAGTCAGGGAGACTCATCTTCCTGAGTTCAAATCTGGCCTCAAACACTTTCTAGCTGTGTGATCCTTGGCAAGTCACTTAATTCTGTTTTCCTTAGCTTCCACATCTGCAAAATGAACTGGAGAAAGAAATGGCAAACTACTCAAGTATCTTTGCTAAGAAACCACCCAAAAAAATGGGTCATGAAAAGCTGAACATGACTGAAAATAACTAAACAATAAAAACAAGGGACTTGCTCAAGATCACATAGAAAATTCCAGAGCCAACAATCTAACCCAAGTCCCTAGTCTCCAAGTTCAGTTTCTCTCTGCCTTCCTGTAGGGTGTACTCACATACTTCAAGGATTTATGATTGTTTGGGTGGATACACCTTCTACTAATACTGATCACAGCCCTTCAGAAGATAATCTTTGTTTTGTTTTCCCCTGAAAAACTGATCATCATGAGAGAAATCACTCTAAAATGGGGTAAACTGTCCCTCAATGATAGATACAACATCTGTTACTGGGTTCACACTAAAAACATTTTTTTTAATTTAGTGGAACTTAGCAGAGTTGATGCTCTATTCCAGAAATTAGGATCACTTCTGTCCTGAGAAGGTCTAGGATTAGGACTTGAATGGAGGTATGTGAATATTGTTTTCTCTGTATATAAACGTTCATCTTTTTATGTTTTCAGAAAATCAAATATATCACATTCACCAGGCTGCTGGTTCTTAACTCCTTTGATCTTGTTGAAAACTATTATTTAGGGGGAAAATATTCTTGGCCTCAGTCTCCCTTCTTCATTCCCTCCCACAAATTTTCTTTTCAACCTCCTTATCTGAAAAAAGGCAGGGGGTGAGGGGGACAGTGGAAAGCTCTGTTTGTGAAAGGACTTATAGAATATATACCATAGAGATGGATATAATGATGATGACACTTCATTAGATTTTCAAATCTCTTTCTACATTACAACAGAACTTCACACACACAATTTCATTTGATGTTTCCAATCATGATAAAAAGTTAGTAATTGATTGATCCCTTAAATCTAGATTCTCCATGGAATGTCCTTCTCTAAAACCACTTCAATCCAACACAACAATTTAAAATGGACTTATTAAACACCTACTAAGTGAAAGGCACATGCTAGGTCTTCAGATACAAAGATAAAATAAAATAGACATCTCAAAGAGCTTGGAATCTAATACGGTGCTTAAGGCATATACACAGATAAATAAAATACAAAACAGTGTGTAATAAAAGCAAATGAGATCCTTAAAGTGCAGTGAGCAACTTGAAGAGAGAAACTGGGGTCAGTGTGAGAAGTTCAGTTTGGCTTTGGTGAATACCCAGAAATATTGACAATAGGCCTCACCTCTACTCTATTTAAGTTGCAACTCATTTCACATCAATGCAATTATTTTGCACTAAGAACCTCTATTTGCTAAGGGTGGATTTGGCACAATAATGATCCCCACAATGAGGATCTAGCAGAATTGAATGTTAATGCCAGTGGAAATACTTATTCCAATTTATAAACTTAGAGGGGAAAATTGTACATTTGTTTAATTGAGAAATGCCAATTTTATTTGGGGGGACTTGAATTGGAATATCCTCTCCCTTCCCTCCATCAACTCCAATCCTACATATCTTTCATGGCCCATATCCTATATCCATTATGAAACCTTCTCTATGTTACCTATAATTGAGCTGTCTCTTTTGAACTCTCTTACAACTTGGTCTGTACCATGTAACTGAACACATAATTACATGTTTTTGCTGTTGTTTCATTGTTTTGTCTCCCTAAATGAACTATAATCTCCTTGTGGGCAGAGACGCTATAGTTTATATTTCTTCTTTATCACCTATAACAGTCAACATGGAGAAGAGCACATCTGTAGGCAACATAAATAATTATATTTACATACTCTTCTCCTACCTGATCTATATCATTCCACTCTTACCCATGCTTGTTTTCTTTACTTCTGCTTTCTCTCTTCTGTCTTCACTCCAATTCTGCTCTGCTCCCAAAGTGAGTTTTCCCAGTCCATGAATACTTCCCCAATTCTATTCTGACTCCCTGGGCTTCCATGCCATGCCTCAGCTGTTTTCATCTCATCCCAGAACAACCCTTTAGCATGTCAACCCCTTTCTCTCATTGGTGAGTTTGTCTTAGGACCTCCATTTTGAAGAGGGTTTGAGGACATCCAGCTTTCATTCTCTACTTCTGAGTCTATGGACTTCCATATAATACCCACCTGGGTACCTTCTCCCTCCCACCCCATGCTACCCCAATATGTATTGCCCATTAAGATGCAAGCTCGTGAGAGCAGGTATTGTCATTCTTTTTTATTTTATTTGTATCCCTAGTAAGCACTTAGCAAGTGCTTAACAAATGAGTGTTGCCTCTTGCCTTCCTGCCTGCTTAAAAATATGATCTGTTCTACAGTACAGATCAATTCAAATGCTCTTTACAAAAATGGCAACAATAAACATGCATGGTACTAAAACAAAGTCTTGATAGCCTAAATACACTGAGGAATATTCTTATTACTTTAATTTTAAACACAGAGCAAAACATTTATTAAATGAAAATATTGTAAATGTCATTATACAGGAAGGACAAAAATAAAGTTTCATTTTGGAGGAATTATTTTCCTAATATTAAAAGTATAGATTAGTAGTAATTTAATCCTAAGTTACATTTATAGGAAATCACAATGGGATTGCTTAGCTTAATTTTTAAGATTTGTATGGAAACATTTACTTTATATATGATATAATTCTCTGGGAAAATAGTTTTATCAAGTTTAATTGAAAGCTAAGGACATTTTAATTTCACATTTCTTTCTAATTAAGCTATCTAATTAAGCTATGCCAATAAGCTGAATTCTTTAGGGAATTTATAGAAAAAAAAGCTGCATGGGATTGATCATGGATTTTAGCCAAGATCTGGAGGGTTTGGTTATCTTACCAATTAGTTTCAGCTCATTAGTCATGTACTTGGATTTAATGAATCAGATAGCACTTACAACACAAAAGGAGCTTTTTCTAGAAAGAATAGTATTACCCTTACCTGCCTCACCTTTCTTGAAGGGAAATGGGGGATTAGCCCATGTAAGGACCAAAGAGTACAGGTGACCACCATATGTTATCCTTAAATTTTGAATTCCTTCAGGTCCTGAAATAAGTCTGAATAGTACCCTATATATTGTTTAGTATAGTACCATTACAAAATTTGTAATTCTAATACAAAATTATATGATGAGACACAAAGAAAAAAATAGTTACCTACGATTTACTTCAATCCAGAACACTTCAACACATTTTTCTCCTATTCCATAACAAGATCTCAAGATAAATGGCAGCTGCGAACAACAGGAAATATGTATTTGTGGGTATTTTCATTGATGAGATTTATAGAATGGTCATTTTTGAACCACAGTTTATGGAAAGATCATGAAGCTTATTTAATTTTAGAGGTTCTCAATGAATATGGAGAAGCAAAATGGCCAAAGAACCAGTCTTGAAGTCCAGAAGACCTGGCTTGAAGTCTCGCCTTTAATACATACTGGCTGTGTGACCATGGACAAGTCACTCAAGCTCTCCGTGTTCTAGATAACTTTTTAAAACTAAGCTACAGAAAAGGTTCTAACCTGCATTGGTAAAGTAACTTTCCCCATCTAGAAGTTCCCCATACACATGGACTATATAATGTGGACTATTTGTGCCCAACCTGTGGTACAGCTTTCCAAGCTTGTATTGGTCTGATCTGACACAGTCAGATACACTGCACCTTAATTCCAACATAGTGATGTCTTTTTGCTCCTCTTTGAAAATGGATGACAACTAACTAACCAACCATACAAATGAAATAAAATTCTAGGTCTGTTACTACCCAAGTATTTCATCATCAATTATTTTAACATATCATATTCAGATAGCTTATTAATAAAGTGCAAATAGATACAAAGGAGCACACTGAAATACCTTTCAAATGCAGTGAGTGTGAATAAGACTGGCCGACTCCCCAGGCCACATCCCTTGCTCATGGAGGCAAAAATAGCTAGGAATAATAAATAACCTATAGTGTTAGTGTCATCAGCATGCAAAGAACATAGACTGGGCATAACTGAGGGGAAAGGGAAGAGACCACTGGCAGTGTTCCTCAAGGGTGCATCAGCACATCTGGCTCATGTTCTACACATGCCAATGCTTATTACTAAGCTTTGGTGTGAAGAATCAGCAGTGGCATGGTTACCCAACATGCTAACTTTCCAAAAACACAGACCCACAACTGATCCACATAGGCTACCCATAGCATGATTTGGAGAAAGAAGACAAATATGGACAAGAGTTAGCCAACAATTGATGGAAAAATAGTCTCGTTACCAATAGTAGTATTATTATGGTCATACTTTGACTTTTTTTTTTTACTTAAAATAAATTGTAGCCATTTAAACTATTGTCCAGTTTAGGATGAACATATCCTATGCTGAACATTTTAGCTCAGGATTATATAGAAATGCAACCTCTTTCCCAAAGAAGACAGAGGTAATATTGATTTATTACAACCAATGCATGCTTGGTTTCCTGCTGCTGTTGTAGAAAATAGTAAAGGGCACTTGAAAAAATTGAGGCCATTAGCCATGAGCCTCTTATCTCCTCTTCCTCATCTCATGTAACTTCTACCACTACCTCCTCCTTCACTCCTATCTCACATGATGAGATGGCCTTACCCCTTACCAAGGCTCACTACTCTAACTTCTCAAGCATTTCTGTTCCTTCCCATATCCTCCAACAGATTGTCCCCTCTATTATCCTTACTCTATTGCTTATTTTTGGCTTTGTTTTATTATTTCTGAAAGTCTCATGGAGTCATTAGCTTCTATTTGGCTAATTCTAAATTTTAAGGAGTTATTTTTTCAGTATGTTTTTTTCTTTTATAAAACTAATAATTCTCTTCTCATAGCTTTCTTGAACAGTTCTCATTTATTTTCCCATTTTTCCTCCACTGCTGTTATCTATTTTTTAATCATATTTTGTTCTTTTTTTCAAATATCTTTTAAAAATTCTTCTAGAAATTCTTGTTGGACTTCTATGCAATCTGCATTTTTCTTTGAGACTGCTTGTAAATATTTTCAAATCATTGTCTTTTGTGTTTTTGTTTCGAGCTCCTCTGTTATTGTATGGTTGGGACCTTTTTTGTCTCCTCATTGATCAACCTGCTTCTTGACTTTTGACTTTTTCTTAGAGCTGAGCTCTGTTCACTTCGAGAGGGGATGTCTGACTGGAACATTTCTCTTTTTAAATCCTTCTGGTGATTTCACAGCTCAGATCTCACAGCACAGCTACAAGTTTTGGGTGCTTCCAGAGTGGTATGATCTAGGGGAAAGTTCATGCCCTGCCCTTTTAGTTTGATACATGTTCCTGACCCAGGTTTTGGTCTCTGGCTTGTGTATGATTATCAGTAAACTGCTGCTGAACTCAGTTACTGTTAGCCACTTGAGAGGTTCTGCAGGTTCAGATTGACTGGCCTGCTTGACTCTGCCTCAGCGTTGATTTCTTGCCATGGTTAATGTGAAGGGCTAAAGGTTAGAATTGAGTCCTCACCCCTTTTACTCTTGGGCTCAGAGCTACACAGATAAGATTTTTGGAACTTTTCCTTGCTCTGTACACAACTAGGGCCTATCTTGCTCATGGCCTTTATCTTTTTTCTCCTCCCTAAAACTGCGATTTGGAACTTTGGACTGGGTGAAAGAACTGCCAACTACAACCTATCACTATTCTTAGTATTGGTTCAGCGGTCCCTCGGGATCACTCTCTACTCCAGTGCTTCCAGCCCTTATATCCAGTCTTATGCCCCTTCTTATCCCTGGGCACTAGAATGTTCCCCACTCAGGCTGCCTCTGCTGCTGTCCTAGACATCTCCTTCCCCATTGTCAACAAACCTCTTTATCTTCCCAAGCTATGCTAGACTGGAGTAATTGCTCCCTGTGAATTTTTCTTGGCTTTCTTGATCAGGATTCTGTATAGTGTATCTTCTAGCTTATTGTGGCAGAGGTGTGTTGTGTGAACTGTGGCCAAAAATACCACCTTTATCATTTTTTTTTCAGTATCTCACCATCTATTGGCTCTTTCCCTACTACCTACAAACATGTCTATGTCTCTCTCATCCTCAAAAAATCTTCACTTGATCTTTCCATCCCTACTTTTGTCCTATATTTCTTCTGCCCTTTGTGGCTAAATGCCCTGAAAAGACCAGCTGCAGTAAGTGTATCCACTCTCTCTTTTTACTGTTTTTTTCACACTTTAAAACATGGATTTCTGATCTTATTACACCAAAATTGTTCTTTTTAAAGTTATCATCTCCTAGTTGCCAAATCCAGTGACCTTTTTCAATCCTCATTCTTGTCAACCTCTCTGCAGCCTATGACACTGTTCCTCACCCTTTCTTTAGTACTTTCTTCCAGGGTTTTAAGACATCACTCTTTCCTGGTTCTCCTCCTACCTACCTGAGCATTCCTTCTCCGTCTCCTTTACTGAATCCTTTTCCAGATCATTTTCTGTTTTGAGCCCTCTTCATATCTCTCCCTATATTACTTTATTATATTACTCTCATGGATTTCACTACCATTACTACGCTGAGGATTCTCAAATCCACCTGTCTTGTGCCAGTCTCTCTGCTGACCTCCAATCCTGCATCTCCAACTGCCTTTCAGACATGTCAAATTGGATATCCAATAGATACCTTAAACTCAATATGTCAAAAATAAAACTTATTATTGCTCACCACAATCCCTCCCTCCTTCCTACCTTCCTTACTATTGTGGAGGGTCCCTCAGACTGACAACCTTGGAGTCATCCATAACTCCTCACTACCTCTCACCACCCACATCCAATCTGTTGCCAAGACCTTGCAATTTCACCCTTGCAATCTCTCTCAAATGTGTTCCTCTTCAAAGGAGACTCTGACACTGTCCCCACTCAGGTACAGAAATCATAGATCCATTAAACCATAGAGAAACAATGTCTTTACTAAAAAAAAAAAAAAAAAAAGGAAGTCATGACCCTATAGTCATCTACTCTACTCTTCCATCACCCTTAACCATTGATTATTTAAGTGCTCCTGAATGAATCATTTACTTTCTTTGGTAAAATTGGTGCCACATAAGTATCAAATATGAAGTAATTACAATAAATGTAGGAACTGTGATTTTCATGAGTGAAGTACTCCTCTTCCTATACAGTTGCCCAAGGCACACAATAGTTAAGTGACTTGCCCAGCATAACAAAAGTAGTATCTTCCACAGACAGGACTTGAACCCAGGCAGAATCTTAAATCTAAGACCATGCTTTTTGCAGTTATCATATGAAATGTGATAGAAAGGTAGAAATGTGACAATGCTATTTTCCATCATACCTTTTTAAAAGTCATCAATTTTAAAAATGGCTCTTACAACCTTTTTAATGATCACTAATCATTAATCAGTAGAACTGTAAAGTCAAGTGAAATTAAAAGTAAAAATGCCTTAATTTATACTCAATTCACAATTTCTAGAATTAACTTATCTGAAATGAAGTTTTTATATAATGCAAGCTCAGTTCTTTTCAGTTTAAGGACACAAGAGATGCCACAAAATAAAGCTTTAAAAATCAATTTTACACTAGTTTTCAGCATCTACATAATCATTTGTGACAGTGGACATGACAAGAGATAATTGTTGGTTAGTGAATATTTGTGGATGTGATTTACTTGCCATTTATAATTAGTTTATTATATGGTGACCTAAATCTGTGCAGGTATGTTGATCTGAGGCTTTTGCAAAATTACCTGTGTAATTTTCAGAACACATCAATGCATATTTTATTGAGGAAAAATCATATTTACCTTCCTAATTGATCTGAAACTATGTATTGAATACCTAGGTATCCAATACTGTGCTTAATACTGCAAAGAAAACAGACTTTGGAAGAAATATTATTTTAGACATTAGGGAGTTTATAACCTTGTTGAAAAAAGATGTACATTAGGCTATACAACTTTGTATACCCTTTGGTCCAACAATACCACTATTAGATTTGTATCTCAATGAGATAATAAAAGAGGGACAAGGACTCACATGTACAAAAATATTCATAGCAGCTCCTTTTGTGGTGGCAAAGAACTGAAATTGAGAGGATGCCCATCAATTGGAGAATGACTGAACAAGTTGTGGTATATGAATGTAATGGAATATTATTGTGCTATAAGAAATGATGAGCAGATAAATTTCAGAAACACCTGGAAAGACTTACATGAACTGATACTGAGTAAAGTGAACAGAACCAGGAAAACATTGTACATAGTAAGAGCAACATTAGGCTCTGATCAACTATGACAGACTCAGCTTTTCTCAGCAATACAATTATCTAAGACAATTCCAAAAAACTTCTGATAGAAAATACTATCCACATCCAAAGAAGGAACTATGGAGTCTGAATGAAGATCAAAGCATACTATTTTTCACTTTTTTTTGGTTTTTATTTTTTTCTCTCATGATTTCCCCTTTTGTTCTGATTCTTCATTCACAATACGACTAATGTAGAAATATGTTCAATATGATTGTACATGTATAACCTATATCAGATTGTTTGCTGTCTTGGGAGGGGGAAGGAGAAGAAGGGAGGGAGAAAAATTTGGCACTCAAAATCTTACAAAAATGAATGTTGAAAACTATCTTGACATGTAATTAGGAAAAATAAAATAGGATTAAGTGCAAAAAAGAGTTGTATAATAATGGGAAAACTGAAAAAATAAGACAACACACAAAATTTTCCCCTTTTTGTATTTCTAGTGCTTAGTACAGTGCCTGGCACATAGTAGGTATTCAACAAAAGTTTATTGATTGATTGCATGTTGCATATACTGTGAATGATACAGGAAAAGGGAAATGACAGTGTGGGCTAGTGTCATGAGGGAAACTCTTGTAGGTGCAGCAATAAAACCAGTAGGTGATGTTCAATCTTGGGACAAAATGAGCAACTCCCAAGCAACTAAGCATTTAACAAAAGAGAAGGTTTACTCTGCCCTAATAAAGCAAGAATATACAACAGGGAAACAGTGACACTTAGTTTCTCTGGATGCAGCTGCCCTCTTCTCCATATGAAAATACCCATGATCAGTCAGTTATAGCATTATCAGCGTTATAGAGACTTATATGGTCTTAGGTACCCACCAAGTCTGAGAGGCTGACTACATGAGTTTGGGACTTATATGACCCCTGACCAGGAAATTGCATCAGGGAAGTAGAGGCCAATCAGCTTGTGTGGGGGAAGGAAACTATGTCAGGATAAGGAAGCTGTATCAGGAAAGTACTTCCCCACCACAGAATTCTTATTGGAGGCGGCAAAAATTGAGTTGGGCCTTAGAGGAATGATTAGATTTGGGATAATTATAAAGGAAAGAGGGAAACTTTCTAGATAGGGAGAAGACTAACAACAATAGTATAAGAAGTGATGTGCCCGGAGTATGGTTTCTGTTTATTTATGTGACAGTAACGGACCAGGAATGATTCCTGATTTATCACAGGGAGCAGTTTAACCTGCTAAAGTGGGATAATATTATAAACTTGCCTCTCAGATGAGAGACTGAAAAGTTTGGCTCTGATATGATAAGCAACAAAGAATCACTGCGGGCTCTTTTTCACAGAATAAAAAGAAGGAAGCAGTATTTTAAAATGGTTAATGTAGATATGAGTATTTAGAATATATTAGAAAGGAGAAAGTCTAAAGGCAAGAAAATTTGTCAGAAGGCTGCAGGTAAAAAGGGGGTGACAAGGGAATATGTCAAAGAGGAACTTTGAAAGAAGGATGAAGGTACCTGGTTGACTCATAAATGTGCTTCCTTTTCCTTTTTTCCAGAAAAATGACTCCAAGTTTGAGGTGGTACTGTCAATAAAATGAGAGAATTTGAGGAGGAATCCTAGTTCACGCAAAGATGATGAGTCTGGTTTTGTACCTGTAGTTTGATAGTGGCATCTTATATTTAAAAAAAAAAAACTACATATACCCATTTGTGGTTTCTTTTCCCCTTTAGCACAAGGGGGCTGCAATAATCCAAGGCCAAATACCAATGTGAATGATTCAGTGCCATGGTGGGACTAACTCCAAGCAGCCTCGGTCTGCAAGATCACGTAGTGTCATTCCAGCCCATATGTTATCTGCCTGTACCTGCTGCTTTCTCAATAAAGGAATAGGCTGATTTATATAATTACTTTAGAATTACTGGAGACAGTAAAGGTGTCTAGCTGTGAAAGGTTACTGACCAATGTTAGACACAGATGTCAGTCTTTGGTATTAAGGTACAGGCTGCTCTGATTTTTAGGGCCAAATTACAACCAGGTCTATGATGCAGGCAGGAAAAAAAGAATGATGCTTTTTTTTTTTTTTTGCTGAATCTTTGCTTTCTCTTATAAGGAAGACAAAACCGGACTTTCAAGTAAGAAAAACTAGGACTTAGCACTTACTGTGGTGTTCCTCCACCAAAGCAGAAGGGACAGATCCTGAATAACTGTGCACAGCAATAAGTAACCTTCTGCCACAAGCCTACACAGTTTGTGATTAACACTGTAGGCATTTAATGCAAATCCTACTATGCAGCTGTCTTTGTTTTATTTATTATGAGCAGAAGAAAAATTATAGGCAGTGGGGCCAATCTGTTCACATTTACTGTGTAATGAAAATGTATAGGATATAAACAGTATAGTTTTGGAAAAATGAAAAATTAAGGCACAGCATAGAGTCTAAATAGTATTAACTATTTTCTTCCATGCTCACTTTTTTTTTTCTCCCAAGATTCTTTACTCTTGGTTATAAGGTAATGTCTCCAGTCTTGGAAGACTACATAGGAGCTCAATACCCAGTGATCTTTGCCAGCTGTGTAACCAAAAGGCATCCCTTCAATGTACCTCTTAGGGTCGGGATCAGAATGAGGAAGAAGAGGCACCAAGCACCCTTCTAGGAACAGTTGTCAGTTTCCTCTGACTTATTGTAAAATACATCTGTGTCCTCTGTTACATATGCAGTCACATTGTATGTCTGTATGATACTGTGGTGGTGTTGAAGTTATTTGAGGACTCTAGAGCTGGGTGCTGTCCTCTGGGCTTCCCTCTTCTATCTTCCTATTTCTCTCAGAATAAGTCCCCAGAGGTTCTATAGCCTACATACACACCCATGATGATAAGTTCATGATATTACAATATAAGACACATCAGCATATATATATACATATATATGTATATATGTACACACACACACATATATACATATATATGTGTGTATATATATGTATATATGTGTGTGTGTGTGTGTGTGTGTGTGTGTGTGTATATATATATATATATTTATATATAGGAAACTGCTTATGGCTCTGGTCAGCAATAGTCTCCAGGGCCAGGGATTTTGACAACTCAAGATTTTAATAATGATGGAAAATACCCTTTTTCTATTTTCTTAGCATAATTAGAATGTGTTGCAGATAAGGCCAATGTGATGGGGCTTGAACCCTATCTGAATTAATTTTTGCTTTCTTTGGAACTTTTCTGATTTATGTTTGCCATTGATCTTGAGTGAAAAGGGTGTGGAAGGATTCCGATAAATCCACTGCTACCATTAGAATCTGGATCATGGGTGTATACCTGTACAAAGTATAAGTTTCCTGAAAGCAGAGGCTGCTAGGTTTTTGTCTCTAACCACAGCAATTTGTCCAGTGCTTTGCATGTAATTGGTACTGAATAAAAGCTTGTCAAATTGAAGTGACTACCAAGCTATGCTGATGAATTGGTTTGTTCTCAGTTTCCCATTCTTAGCCTAACTTCTGGTACTATGGCGAATTCCTGAATTGACCTGTTACCATATCTCCATCTGTTTATGATCACAGTTGCAAAGTATCCAGGGGACTCAAATACTGGAACCAGAGCCAGAGGAGACTGATCAAACTGGTCTATCTGGATGGTGATAAGAGTGAATGACAAGAAGGCAGTGGAGAGGCTGGCTGATGCTAAGAGGAAAGGTATAGTAGCAATATCCTTGCTTTAGAAGCCTGGGTTTTTCTCTCCTTAGACACATATCATGATGTCTACAGAATATTCATGAGTATGTATATTGATGTAGGACATGGCTAGGCTACTCCCAAGCCCACAAAATAGCCCAGCCTTGAATGAAAGGAGTAGATGATAATGAAACTATATACAGTTCTAACATAGTGCTGGTCACCTTTCTAAATGTGGTGTTTGCTCTCAATCTCCCACCCTCAGAGAAGGGGTATTAGGTGCTGGGCCTGAAGTAGAATACCCCAAACCTGAAAGCAATTTTTTTCTTCAAATTTCCTAGAGCACTTTGTCTTAATTTCTCCAATATACTTACTACATTCTCCTCATATCCAAATTCTACAGCTCCAAAACAAATAAAACAATTAATTGATTTATTTTAGATAATAACTTTATTGAATAATAATGATGATGATGATGATTATGGAGACACTAGGCATAATGTAAAACTTTATACTTTGCAAAGCATTTTATATGTTACTTCATTTGATCCTCATAAAAACCCTATAAGACGGTTCCATTATTATCTCCGTTTTACAGATGAGGAAACTATGTCCGACAGAAGTTGAGTTCTGGGTCAAGGTCGTGCAACTCATAAGAATCTGAAGCAAAATTTGAATACAGATCTTTTTGTCCCCAAGTCCAGCACTCTATCCACAGTACCACCTAGCTGCCTATAATAATAAGTATGTATAATAATAATATGCATATATACACTTTTAGGTTGCAAAGCATTTATATACTCATTCATTTGTACAAGACACTGTTTTAGGTGCCACAGAAGACAAATAGAAGCATGAAGCCTACGGCATGCCTTCAAAGAGTGAACAAGCTAATAAGACAAGATACATAAATATGAAAATTAATATTAATGGTGGTAATGATGACTGTGAAATAGTGGCAAATAGCAGTAATATTAATAGCCAAATGAGCAGCACAGACAAATGTGCTATAGAAGCATTTAAATTATCTTAGCTTTAGTTCTGCGAGCTCATTTGCAGAGTTCAGTTCTAGACAACATACTTTACAAATTAGGTAACTGAACTTATTCAGTGTTTCAGGTTAACACCAGGAAAGGCTTCAGTAACCTGATTCTCTGGAAGATTAGCTGTGAAAAGGAATAGCAGTACTGCTAGAGAGTAAACAGCTGAATGCACTTCAATGATTCCAGCTGCTAGTTCAAAGGAGGTGGTGTTGCCTGTGCCCCATTTGTCTCTCTGATCCTGGTGGCTGTGACCTAACCTCCTAATTCAGTTGCTCAATTTCAAATGATTCTTCCAGGAATTATTTTCTACTAATGGCCTACAGTTTATCTGTGCTATAAGTCAAAAAATATTCCAAAATCTAAACATAATAATAAAAAAATGTGATTTCTGAGCCCATCTGTCCATCTATGCTGGACAGCTCTAAGTATGCCCCTTGAAAATCAATTTTACCTGCAAATTTATAAATGTGATCCTAAATTCCTCATATGTGTTTAATTATCCTTGGCTAGGTGTCAGAGATGTTGAGTAGTAATGACAATCCAGATATGCACATTTAGGTAATGATTAGAGATTCCAAACACCTGAGCCAAGTTTTGGGTGCTATTCAATAAGCTCAGTTATCCTCCAGCTGTCAGATAGCTAATTTGGTGAACAAGCTGTGAATATCTATTTCACCTCAGTCTCAACTGCTCAGACTGTATCTCAGATTCACAGACCTTCCTGTAATTGGTCTAATCAATGTTATAATACATTAAGTGAATATTCATAGAAAATCAATTCAGAAGATTGTAATTAGCAAAGCACTGTGAGACTTTAGACATTAACACCAAAGAGTCAATACGAAGAAGTAGTTTATCCTTACTGAAATGCAAGATTATCTGTTATTTCTCAAATCTGACTTGGTTCTAGATACTCCATCCTCCCTCCCATGTCAATTTCTGCATCAGTCCATTTTTATTCCTTGTCTCACTTTAACAGACTTCTTATATGAATGTCACCTCAAGTTGTGTTTGATCAAAGGTGGATTTTTGTTTTTAATTTAACTCAAGAGTTAAGACATGTTAAACCACATAGAAATTGTAGAAAATATAATATTTAGATTCTCTAACATCATTTGTGAAACAATTTTATCCATATTTAATCTCGAATCCATTTCTTAAAACCAATATCACTACCCATGCAATTCATCACTTTGGCTCGGCCTAAGATGATGACATAGGATCATGAAAATGAGTTGGCTAAAAAGTGTCCCTTTACTGAACCATGATATAATAGGATATTTGGTTTAGTGGGAAAAGAACTGGACCTGGAGTGAGGAGATCCAAGTGCCAGCCCTGGCTCTGTCATTTCAGATCTATGTGACCTTGGTCCCAATTGTCATAACTAAAGAAATAGTGAGTAGAAATTACACAGAGGCAGATTTCAGTTCAATAGAGAGAAAAACCTCTTGGTAACAGATAAGAGTTGCTTCAAAATGGAATAGGTTTTCTTAGGGGTAAGTGGGTTCCTTATCATTCAAGAATTTCAATAAGAGGCTGAATGACCATTTAAAAAGGATGGCGGCATGGGGCAGAGGTGTTAAATACTCCCCCATGGGCAAACCAGATTAAAATGTAATTGGAAAAGAATTAAGAAAACAAATACAATACATAAAATATAGATAACATTACATTTTAAAACTAAGTCATTATATGGTCCACAATGTGGCCCCAGTTTGACACTACTGGTGTAGAAGGTACCCAGGACTTGGGTAGAAGTTGAATAAGATCATCTCTGAGCACCCTGCCCAAATATAAATTCCTATGATTCTCCCATTCTAGCCCTATCTTTCTATGGAGAAATTTTCTCAAGTTTTTGGTTCTGTGCTCTTCCTATGATGTGAGTTCTCACTAAATCCAATGTCATTCTGACAGATTCAAAAATTATCATCAGATTGGCAGCCCTATAAAGTCAATTGGCATTGCTTTTGTAATACTATACTGGAGCTTATTCTTATATTGAGGTCTCTGATGATTATGAAGTGTGCATTGTGGGTAACTGTGAGGCAGGTCAGTATGACAAAAAAAATACTGTAGTCAAAAGACCTCAATAAATCCTACTCTGCAACTTAATACTTATCTCTAACTTTGAGAACATTACTTAATCACTTATTCAGCCTAAGCCCCCTCATCTGTAAAACTACAGTAAAAATAACATTTTTTCCTCTATCTCATAGGAAATTTGTGTTAAAGGAGAAAAAGTATGTGAAAATATTTTATGTTTGTAACACGCTAAACAAATATAAGCTATCATAGAAGGGCTTATTTGGTCTCAATGAGCTCTGCAGATAAATACACAAGGAATAGTGTGTATTCTTTTACCTCATATCTCTAGTGTTCTTTATTTTTATGGGAATTTTTTAGTTTGTATAAATCTTTTCTACCTGGCTTCATCTTTTCATATGGATTACATGGTTTATTAAAGATAAATCCTTTGACCATTTTTATCTTTCATTCATTTTGGAGTAGTCTTGCAAATCCAGTAATCCCAAACATAATTTTTTTCCAGTAATTCCCTATTTCATCTCAGAACTGTTTTCCACTCCAATTTCACTGAGTTTGTTTACCTCTTTAGTAATCTGTATAGCATTTGAATCTCAGTCAATTCCTTGATTTCATTAAGTTAGAATTGCTTTAATATCCTAGATGCAGAGGGGAAACAGGTTACTCTCTTATTTAGTTGCTATATAATTTCATTCTTCTTTTGTCCTTTTTTCCTTCTATATTCACCTTAAGGAGTATAAGAAATAACCATTTTAATAGGAATACAATTGACCACCTGAATTCTCTCATCTTCAGAAAGTAAACAAAAGTAGATTATAAAAGTTACTGAGATTTTTAACTATTTCTTCCAAAAATCTCTGAATCCTTACATAGCAAAATCATAACTGGTATAGGGGATAGAATGTATAACATTTCAAGGAGAAATTCAGTCAATATGATGATCCATTGACTTTAGTTTTTATGTGTTTTTTTTCTCTCTTGAAGCTTGATTGCAGAATTGGTGAAGTAGAAGAATCTGAGCTCAATGTGACCTGGAAGCCACACTATTAAGACAGATGGTTGAGGATTTGGGCTCAGTAACAGATGGGTAGGGAAAGGAAATGGGGGGTGCTGAAGAAAGACCATTTAGGGTGTCTAGCCAGAAGTTTGGGATAGCCAAGGCAATACAATTTTTATTTCTTAATTCTAGGATTGTTCTGGATGAGGGAAAAGGAACAGTGAGAATCTCTGGTTGGCCAACCGCTAATAGATGACATTAGTTATGTAGCTAGATTTAATTATCTGTTACAATGTAATTCTACTTATGGACAGTAAGGCAGGCACTGATATGTGACCCTAAATTAAAGTGGTATGGAGGCTTAGATAACCAAGACTTGGCTAATTAAGATCATTCCTCAATGGGCATCAAAATACATATTCAATCAGTTATTATTTGTTTAGTTCTATATTCTGCAATAGTTTTGCCTAGATTTAATGTTATTTAACATGTTTTTAATGACCTGGATGATTCAGTAGAAACATCAAATATGAGAATATATAAAACCAGAAATATTACAAGCTGTTATACAGAGGATACTAGGGATTGAACTTTATATGTAAATATATACAGTGGATGGGGCTGTGTTATACTCTACCTTCAAATAAAGAACAGTATTAAGGCAGAAGGGAGACTTGGCCAATATAACAGATTGTTGAAATGCAGAGTAAATGTCTAAGGATCATAAGATCATAAATCTAAATCAAGGAGAGATTTTAGAAGCCTTCTAGCCCGATCTCCTCATTTAGCAGATAAGGAAACTGAGGTCCAGGGAGATTAAATGAGGTGCTTTTTCACACAAATCGGATGTGTCATAGGAGGGATTTGAACCCAAGTCCTCTGAATCTATAGTCAATGGTCTTTCACCATAACATTCAAGAAACATTTATTGAGTATCTCCTGTGTGAGAAACACTGTGCTAGGTGCTATGAGGAGTATGATTGTGTATAAGGCACAGTTCCTACATGCAAAGATTAATAACAATTGTGTTACTTACCATTTATGAATCATGTAACTGCAATTCAATGTGTAGGCAGAGAAATAGACTAAGTGCCTCTTTACCTTCTCTCTATTCCTGAAATTCCTAAAATTCTATGACTTTATGTTAAAGTGTGAGTATAGTCAAGGCTTACTCTACAAATTTACACATGCTCTCAAAAGATGGGGGAAAACAGTATCAAATATCTTTTATTCTTGTCATTCAAATCTCCAGCTACTGGTACTGGTGTCCTCACTTAGGGTATTATACTTGTCTCTATCTCCCACAGTGCCTTGCATGTAGTAAGCTCTAAGGAAATATTTCTTGACTAGATTTGGTAGATGCAGGACACAAATTGACCATGTGATTTTAAGTCACCTAACCTCTCAGGGCTCTAGGCAACCCTCTAAGACTAAGTCAAAGATAAGTTGCTGACCCACATTGGTAGAAGGAGTTCCTCAGTGGGTGCTTGCCACATCAATGAAATCCCATGTCTAGTCCCTATTCCTATCCCTAATGGATTTATTTATGCCCTATACATGGACTTGCTATTTCCAAAAAGAAAATCTACTTCAACGCCTATTGTAGTATGCAAGGGGATTTTGTTTCTTGAAAACCATGCTGCTGAAACATAAACTCTGACACCTTCTGCTAAGCTAGAGATTCTTCAAGTGGACCTCTCATCCAAGGCTGTTACCAGCCTAAGCTCAGAAAGACTCAGGATCAGAGAACAGCCTAGTATGTGATGAGTTGTGCTAGCCACACAACTCATGACAGTGTTCTACTGGGGGTGAGGAGGAAGTTTGCATTCTACATCACTCATGAGAATATCTGCACAAAATATATCAGAGAGGATGAGAGTAGCAGTTCATTGTAAGCCAACATGTCTTTCCATTATACCTTACATTTACGCAGTATGTTACAGACATCAAATATTTTCACGTACTTTAAGACTCACAACAACCCAATGAGATACAAGATAATATATAACATAAGAAAGAAGCTCTATATCTTTGTCACCTGAAAGATGTCTTTTGCCTTGCCTGAAATATGTTTATTTTCCCTTATCAAAATATACATCTCTATAAATTACTATTTTCTAAGAAGTGCCAATACATGTATAATAGGAAACAGTCTTCCTATGTCTGTCTGTCTCTTTCTTTCTATGTGTGTAGTAGTAGTAGTAGAGAGAAGAATGATTACAGAGACAAGATGAATTTAAGCATACCACATATTTTATTTTGAACAAATGCTTTCTCTTTTTCATAGCAGAAACTGTGAGTGGTAGACATTGAGACATAGTAATAAGAATATATCATGTATATTTTAGATATAGATTAAAAATAAAGAGTGATGCTAGTTTTTGAGTGTCTTCAATGTATGCGAGTATTTAATTTACTGTGCATATATAAACATTATTTATAAATACACATACATATTACATATACACCCATCTATTTTGCAAGAGCTGTAAGAGGTGGGAAGTGCCATGGTTCTCCAGAGAGGGCAAACTCATAGGAAGAACAAATCTCATTTATAAAACAGCTCCCAGGTGCTGAGACAAAAAGCACTAATGAGAGTCTAAGTAGAAATAGATGAAACATCTGAGGTCCCATTTTCAAATAGCTTATATTCATGTGCATATAAAAAACAGGGGTGCAAATTAAGTGAGCACATAGGTACCCAGTTGTCATGGCCTATAAAGTAAGCCTGAGTATGCTGACATACATATACAAGCAAGTTTTATATGGAATACATAGGAATAGATGTAGAAATAGAGTATGTCAGGAGTCTCAAGACAATTTCTCCTAATACATTTTTGGGTCATATTCATGATAACTTCAGGCTTTTTTTTATTTTTATTCCTAAATCCTTCATTTATCATTGTTATGATAGTGTTATTTGAATATTATTATTAAAACACATGGAATTAGTTTTAAGATGTCCACTCACTCATGCTCTATAACACAAATACACAATTTTTCCAAAGCCCTACAAAATAACACAGATACACACACAGACACATAGGTGGCCAACACTTAGTGCAGTTTTAAGCATATATTTGGCAGAATGGAGAAAGGGGGCATAATTGCAATTATGCTTTTATGGGAAAGCTTCATGAGGTACACAAGTATTATCCTCACATTACAAATAAAGAAACTGAGGGTCTGTGAGGTCATAATTTGCCTGCAATCACACAGCTAGTGAATTTCTGAGGTAGGATTCAAAGACAGATCTCCTATCTGTAAGCCCAACAATTGCTCTATTTTTATAATGTCTTTTACCCTACCCCCACCAGCTACCAAAAATATGCATTTCTAAAGTGGGAATATAAAAATAAAGTGGGAAATCCTTTCTAAAAAGAATGGGTACAGGCTTCTGTCATATTCTGGTTTGTTTAAAAAAAAAGGAAAACAAAACACTTTCAGTACTAAAAATACCTCTGTTACTAGAAGTAGCAGGGTGCTGTCATTTATAAGAAGTGTGATCTGAGATGAGACCATTAACTACTTCCAGAGCTTCATTTTCCCTATCTGTTAAAAAAAAATAAAAAAGATGACTATAACACCTATGCTACTACCTTATGGGGCTGTTGTTAGTATCCAGTGAGAGAATGATTTAGAAAGTGCTTAAAAACTGTAACTAACAATAGCCTGCATTCATGCAGCACTGTCCTATTGTGGTCTATAAATGAGAGGGGTCATCATCATTCTCACTATCCTTGTATACTTTCTCTTATGCAGAAAGTACCTGACACACTTTACAGAGTGCACTACATATGGAATGGAAGAACCACTGCATTGTCACTCACCATGATGGCAGGTGACAGCTTATTAATCAGTGCACAGTGCTACTGCACACATTTTTAAGGTTTAAGGTAGAATCCTACATTCATTTTACACCGCAGGGATATTTTAGTAGGAGAAATGTAACTGTGCCAATTAACATTTAATCAGGAGAGACGTTAACATCTCACTTCTAATTTTCTGCATATTTCTCTTGTCCTTTAGGCCCACTGTTTCTGAAAGTTCCCTTTCTCCCTGGATATGACATGTGTCTGATTATTTCGATTAGCTTGCAATTTCTGAACCGACCTCCAATTTCTCAAAGTGACAAGGTCTCTCATCTTCCATGTTGGTCGTTCCTAGTAACTTGACGTTGGAACATTTAGTAAACTGCCTTTAACATTTCATGCTGTTTACCATCCCATCAAGATTATTAATAAAGATATTAAAGATGAAAACTAATACTGAATCCTGCAGGAGACACTGAGAAATCCACACAACACCATTCACCATGACCTCACTGCCAGTTTTCATTATGTGAAACAGGTTCTCATCTAAGCCAATTTAAATCAATTTGTAAAACTGCCTGGGACACTAGCAAAATGATTTACTGAAAGCTAGATATGACTATTGCCTTCTCAGCAGTCACTAATGGTGTTTCTCTACCCAAACAGCAATCAAGTTAGTTTTGCATGATTTGTTTTTAAGACTCATGATATTTGTCGTTCACAATTCTTTTTATCCTCTAGATGACTGCAAGTCCTTTCAATGTTCCCCTTCCTTCATAGAAATTAAAGTGAGATTGGGAAGGCAGCAATTGCCAGAAGCATATTGTGTAGGATGACCCAAAATTTTATCTTTTTGTATTTCTTTAGGTATCTTTTTAATTTATGTCTTTAACTCCACCCTTGAATTTGAATTATTATCAACCATGATATTTTGTATACAGTTGATTTTGTGAATGATTTTTGTAACTATCTGGAGGGCTGTGGAAAGAGCCAAATGTCACCAGGTAACTAAAGCACAACATGTAACTATGGAGATTTTCAGAACATCTGAAATTATTACTACGAAGATTAGCTAGGCCAAGCTCTAGTTAAAAAAAAATACACACACACACACACAACCACACAGAGATAGCAAGACAGAGACAAATATAGGTACAAAGATAGATATCTATACAGGTAGATTTAAATATAGGTGTATATATATATATGTATTTATGTCTGTATATATACACACACACACACACACACACACACACACACACACACAGAGAGAGAGAAACAGACACAGAGAGACAGACAGACAGACAGATAGACAGAGACAGAGACAGAGACAGAGACAGAGAGACAGAGACAGAGATAGAAAGACAGAACAAATCAGGGGTGGGGAAATTGCAGCCTGGAGGCCTCCAGACTGCAATTTCCCCACCCCTGATCTGGACTATAAGGTCTCTCTGGCTTGGATTTTACTGCATTGGTATAAAAAATAAACTGACTGTGTCAAGAATCCGAGTCATTTATATGTGCAAGAATTATTTGGAAGATGCCTTGAAATTCCATTCAATAAGTATTTATTAAGTGCTTATCATGTGCAAGACACCATGCTAGGTAGTGGGGACACGAATACAAAAGAGAAAAAGCCCTTTTCCTAAAGGAATTCAGGCGATCCTATCCTGGAGCACATGTATCCCCAGGGAGTATAAGATGCTTGTTCAAGGGGACATGAGAAATATATTGCAAACAGGTATATATTTTTTTTCTATTGGAATATTCCAAAATGAAAGGGAAAATGGTGGCTTAGAGAGAAAATAATGAAAAGGAGGGGATGGAATGAGAAAAGAAGGGAACATTATAGTACATTAGGAGAAGCTGAAAGAGACAGTTGAAGGAATAATTACACCTGACAAAGAACAAATGGATGAGTTCTAGACATGAAATATTTTTCTGAGTGAGCTTAAAAAAATTAGCAGCAATGGCCAGGAAAGACAAGCTAACTGACATCCTCAATAACCCAAAACTCTAAATTGATTTATATTTAATGAAGTTTCAAAAATTTTGTACTCTTGGAGAAACATATCATATTCCTACTAAATATGTTCACAAGACTTTAATTCAATCTATAACAATTTATGTCTGTGCATCAGGATTCTCAGTCCTGTTTACAATAAAGACTAGTAGCTGAATGTGACATGTCCTTACGTCTTTCACAGTAATACCAACAATAAAATCTGGTGGTTGAAAAGAAATGGAATCAGGAGTCTCACCAAATTATGTTACTTTCTTCTGATAAACATTAAATCACTTTGACATACTAAAAATATACGAAATAACATTTTGGTACAAAATAACATTTTTTTCTTAAAAAATTATATGTATATGTACATACATATATAATTTCGTATATGCATAGACATGATGAATTATTGATTTTTTTCTTTTATATTAAATAGGGGATTACTGAAAGACAAGGAAGAACTTGGATTTTTAAAACATGTGCCAAAGAAAGAAAGAAGGACAGATAAGAACATGTTACAAAATCATGTTAAAAATAGTATAAGATGTGATAAAACTCATAATGAGTTTATGCTGGTGAGAGAAGTGAAGAACAGTTATAAGGTAGGGTGTGCAGTGGAGCAGGAGGGGTGTGGAGATAATATATGTCTTTAAGTACTTCAAAAGTTATCATTTGGAATATCCACACCCACCCTATGCATATATTACTGCCTAAACCAGAATAAGGAGAAAAAGGCAGATTCAGGTTCAATATCAAAAAACTATTTAATGATTAGAGTTATCTAAAAGTAGAATGAACTACATTGGGAGGCGATAGGTTTGACCTCATTGGAAGTCTTTAAGTAGAGTCTGGGTGGGCAATTATTGGATATGTAAAAGTGAAGATTCCTTTCATTTATACTTTGGACCAGACACGTGCTGAGATATTTCCTAATTCTAGAATTCTGAGACTAAAGTATTTGGGAATAATTGGGAGTACAGTTTACTTGGAATATAGAGTTCATGAAAGTGAATAATACACAATAAGGTGAGAAAAATTAGATGAGATGGAGATTGCCAATCCTTAAACGACAGGAGTTATATTTTATCATAGGGGCACCAAAAGTTTTTAAGAGGAGTAATATGATTAGACCTATTTTTCTGAGATATTATTTTGACAGTTGAGAGGAGAATGGATTGAAGAGGGAAGAGATTGAACTCAAGGAACCCAATTAGAAGACTAATTGCAGTATTCTACATAAGAGGTGATGAGTACCTGAACTAGAGTGGTTGTCATATGGATACAAGGTCATATGAGAGGTGGGTGCAAGAAATGTAATGGCAGAATTGACAAGATTTGGTAACTGATTGATATGGGGAATATGAAATAAAGCAAATATGCAAGGTGACAGGCTTTACTGACAGTAAATGGTTGGAGTTGAGGAAAGTGGTCAAGGCTATTTATATTTGACAGTCATCTATGGAAAAATCATACTTGATTGTATGGATGGGACCTGACCTCCAAGATCTCAAAGGAGAGAGCTGCAATGTGATTTTCCGTTCTTTTTTTTCAACTTCCCCATCTCCATTGGCCAGCACTTCCTGTCAGCAAAGTTTAAAACCTTAGGACTTTATTTACTATCATTTGCTCTTTGTCAATTTGCTCTTTGTCACGGACAGACCTCATCACTTTCTCCATAATAGCATTCATTCTGCTTTTTTTTCCCCACTCTGATCCAATTATTAAATAACTCAATGATAACCAAACTATCACATGACTAAACTTTACAATCTTCATTCTGACCTAGCAAGATTTATTCTTTTCTTACTCCATACAACTTAATCATCTGTCTTGGGAACTACTTCCCATGCTTGCCACTTTGATCACAGTAACTTGCATAAAGCTCCTACTTCTTCCTTAGTCAAGTGCAAATTGCCAGTATCCTTTAGGTCAAATAGAAGACACAGTTGTCTCTACATTCAAGAGACTACATTCCCATTGAGAAGACATACACATGAAATAACTAGATCATAATACAAAATTATATGTAATCATTATTCTAATTGGGAAATATAGATTCCAGGGGCAGCCAGACATTGTCTTTCTGCTTATCTTATTCAAGCTCATGCAGTACAGTGTCATCAGTGTCCCTTATATTAGGCCCCATACTCATCTTCTCCTTCCAATTTCTGAGCTTTTACCATTCATGGAAAAACTTCCTTTCTCCTACCTTCCAAACTCTATTTCTTTAGTTTGAACTTCAACTACTAAGACAGCTATTCTCCAGTTTTGAAAATCTGTCAATCAATTTGGAGGTTGAAAATGTGTCAAGTAGCTTCAGGAAAAAAAAAAGAAATCTGTATATAACTTTCTATTCTGTGTGTTTAAAAAAAAGGAATTCAATTGAGAGACTCTTAAATCCCACCCAGAAGAGAAGTAGCTAAGAAGAGAGATGATCACAAGCAACACCAAGGGATAAAGACCAGCTACAACACACACACACACACACGCACACACGCACATTTCTATGTTATGTTCAATGTTTTTCTAACAAGGAAGAAGAGGAAAGATTAGGAACAATCACTATATGTCTCCCTGAGAGTGGCTAAAAAAAGGAAGATGGAGGGAATAAAGGGTCTGAGAAAGCCTTGTCTTCAGATCTTGTGAGTGAAGAAACTCCAAATGCAGATAAACATGATTATTTATATAAATATAGGAAAGGCTATGATTCTACTAAGCAAAACTCCATATCCTTTAGCAGGACTGAAACAGAGGCAAAAGCTTTGTATAGAGAGCGTTCTCTTTGACATTTATGAACAAAAAAAAAGATTTTATTACAAATTGTACCACAATTCTAGTAATATGCTAAAAGATTTTAAATAAAGTGCTAATGAGTGATGTGATGTTGAAAAAGGTGATTCCCATCTGAAACTATATTCTCATCTGTGTTTTAATTCTTGCTCCAAAGGACATTTCTATCTTTGATTGACTGCTAGCAACTAGGAAGTATTTTATCCATTCATTTAACAGATATTTTGGACACTTACTTCTTGCAAAATACTTTGATAAGCATTTTGAAGGATATAAAGATGATCATAGACTAGAGAGATATATTGTATTGTAATGAAAATCACTTTTATAAACAACAAAAAGTGGTTTGTCTTTTCAACATTTCTATCAAGACATATATGCTATAATTGTAAAATCTTTAGAGGACTCAACAGAGAAATATAAATAATACTTGGGATACATAGGGTCAGGATGCAAAAAATATCTAGACACACTAGGATGATGGGTAATGTCTAATAGCATGAAAGTTCATAAAAATAAAATCAAATTCCTTCAGTTGCATACAAAAAGTAAATTTCAGAGGCCCAGGATTGGGGAGGGAGGAGGACATGGCTAGTTCACATGAAAAGATATGAATTTTTAATTGTTTTCAGGCTCAAAATGAATCTAGTTCATATCACAGTGCTTCCAAAAATCTAATGCAACATTAGGTGGTTTGAAGAGAAGCCCAATGTCAAGAATGAGGAATGTGTACCCTATATTGATCAAAGCACATGTAGAGTATTGTCTCTGCTTCTGGAGACTACATATTAGAAAGAGCATTGAAAAGCTGGAGCACATCAAGGGAAAAGTGAGTAGGATAGTGAAGGGATTAGAAACCATGTAATTCATGATATGATTAAAGGAATTAGGATGTTTAGCTTGAAGAAAAGAACATTTAGCAGGGTCATTATAGCCATCTTAAAATATCTGAAAGGGACTTTATTTAAGAGTGTCTAATTTTATTCTGCTTGGTCTCAGAGAGAAAAACTTGGAGGCAAGCAAGCCGACAAGAATTTAAGTGTTTACTATGTATGACAGATACTGTGATAAAAACTGCAGATACAATTTCAAGCAAAACACAATGTGGAACAAACAAAACAAAACAAAAAAACATTTTTAACTTTATAGTATTATTCTATCAATACTTCTGTATTATTGGATGACCTAAGTTAACAAAATATTTTCCTCCATGTTTAACACATTAGAGGTTCTATGAATTAAGTAACTTGTCAAGCCAATGAGTGCATACATATGCATGCATATATGTATACATATGCATATATACCAACAACTCCATTGCCTCAGTTATCTACAAGGTAGTATATAATTCTGGGACTAAATTTCAAAAGAAATATTTGCAAATAGCCCTATCCACCCCCTTCTTTTATCACCATAGGAATGAAAGGGAGAAGCAACATTTTGCAGTGGATAAAGAGACTGCCTAGGGATCAGGAGGACTGATGGGTTAAGAGTTCTTCCCTCTGGCACATGCAGCTTGTGATCCCAGGCAAATCACTTAATTTCTCCTTGCCTCATGACACTCTCCAACTCCTTGAAGAGGGGCTACTAATCTTTACTAATAAAGGAAGTTTTTCACTAGGAAATCCCTGTAACAATGAAATTACAGATCTTAACCTTCCATCCCCTAAAGATAGAAGGGAACTTTACTATCCCTATCAAGAGTTTCCCATTATACACTTGTCTACCATAGGACTATCCTCAAAGGTTCTGTCCTCATTGTCCCTCTCTGACAGAAACACTCTATGATGAGTAGAAAGTTGGAAGTGGGGGACAGCAGGACAAGATTTGTCACTTTACTTTGCTCTTATGCATTCCACGGCCTATTTCCAGAAGGCTTTATTTCAACTAAAAAAGTCTAGGTACTTTCACCAGAGGTGAAAAATGATGAATTATATTTATAATGGAAATATATATAATATATATATATATTTCCATAATTCAATAAAATGATGTATTTCATGGTGACCAACACACTTTTAAAACTTTTCCTAGTCTAATAGACCTACTCTTACACATAATTGCCAACAAACAATTTTTACCTCAGAAACAAATTCAGAAGAGGATTCTGGGAAGATTGTGAAGTATGTCAGAAAATTCTAAGCTCTCAAGATTTCCCCCAACAAAAGAGATGAAATAGCAGCTCAAGGTGAATATAGTGTCCTAAAAGTAAATAGGAGTAGGGGTAGAACCGAGGTCCTCTTGGGACAATTGGCAAAGATCTGAAAAAAAATCCAAGGATGAGGTTTGGTCCAGTGAAGAGTAAACATCTCAAGGCTAAGTCCTAGATCCACTTAAAGAACGAACAGCAAGCCCTGAGATTGGCTAAGTTGGGGGGCTGCCTTGGCCCCAGTCACAGGAACTTTTACCCCTGGGACAGTGAGAAGAGTTGGACATCTGAGTAGGGAAGCTCTAGGGAATCTCTGCTGACAAGGAATGCCATTGCCAACTGTGCTGTGGAGACATGGCCAGGTGTGGAGAGAAGGAGCCAGCACACCTCTGGTAAGTGCAGAAGCAGTGGGGCAGGGATGCCACTGACTCTGAGTACTTACAGGAGGCTGGAGGTTTCAGTTTAGGTTCTAGGCTAGAGGGGAGAACCGAGTGAGAATCTGAGGACAGAAGCAACATCCTCCATACAGGATTAGAGATGATTATACAAACTAAGCTACTACAAATAAAAAAAATGCAAAGGCCAAAGAGAGAGAATCCAACCACAGAGAATTACTGTGGGAATAGAGAAGACTGAGGTACATCTTCAGAGGAGGATACTGAAACAAAGAAGCCTTCTTCTACTTGAAAGAGTAATATCAAATGGTCACCTGCCCAAAAAGAATTCATAGAAGAACTTAAAAAAGACCTTTAAAATCAAATGAGAGAAATTGAGGGAAAAATTTTTTTAAAAAGTACAATAGAAGGAAAACAGGGAGATTATGAAAAGTCAATCAATTAGAAAAGGAGATCCAGAATCTTAAGGAAGAAAACAACTCCTTGAAAATCAGAATTGGACAAGGGGAAGCCAGTAAAGTTATAAGAGATCAAGAAATAATAAAACTAAATATAAAGAATGAAAAAATAAAATGTGAAACATCTCATAATAAAAAACAACTGACCTGGAGAACATATCAAGAAGAGAAAACTAAGAATAACTGGACTACCTGAAAACCATGATTAAAAAAAATCTTGATACAATAATACAAGAAATAATTAAAGAAAATTGTCCCAAAGCAATAGAACAAGAGGGGAAAGTAGAAATAGAAAAAAAATCCACTGATCACCACTGAAAAAGAACCTGTGAGGAAAACCCACAGGAATATTATAGTCAAATTCTGAAACCCCCAGCTCAAGGATAAAATGTTATGAGCAACAAGAAAAAAAATTTAAATATAACTGTGCCACAATTAGAATCACACAAGATCTAGCAGTGGGAACACTAAAAGACTGCAGGTCTTGGAACACTCTACATCAAAGAGCAAAAGACCTGGGGTTCTGGCTGAAAACATCATACCCAGCAAAGCTAAACATAATCCTCAATTTAAAAAAATGGACATCTAATGAACTGTCACATTCTCAGGACTTTGTTTAAAAAGAAAACAGAAATTAATAGAAGATTTGACAAACTGAAATATAAGTTACATACCAAGGACTAATTACAAGGGACTCAATAAGGATAGAATGTTTAACTTTCATGTATATAAAATGTAAGTCATATGTCTAAGATTGTTATTAGTAATTGGGTAGTTCATAAGAAAGATTGGGGTAGAGCTGAGTATGATATGGCTTTAAAGAGTAAAACCATTTAGGAACAGTTAAAAAAGGTAATTATCTTATACAAAGGAGGTGCAAGAGGAAGAACTGATACAGAGGAACTAGATGGGGGAGGAGGGCTGTTATAGAAATCTGCTTTCATTGGGAATGGGTTCAAGAGGGAACAATACATATACATACATACATACATACATATACATATATATGTATAAATTTCTACTAAATTCAGAAAGAAATAAAATGCCAAGGGGATAGAGGGAGAGGATAAGAGAAGGATCTCTAGAGGGGAAGGTGAGGGAATAGGTTAAAGGAGAGGGTAGGATAAGGGAGGGATCCTTGGGAGGATAAGGGAAGGATCTTTAGAGGAGAAGGTATGGGATAATGGAGGGATGGGGGGACAGGGGTAGGTTAAGTAATAAGATGGCAAAGTAACTGTTAACTGGTTAATATGGTTAAGTAACTGTTAGTGGAGTTAAGAGGGATAGGAAATAGATATGCACAAATATAAAAACAAAGATCAGAAGTAGAATTTTTAGGGAAAGAATGTATGTGGATGTATGTATGTGTGTATGTGTATGTGTATATGTATATGTATATATCTATATCTATACACAAATATATCCTTGCTTAATTGTAACCTTCTGGCTGGGGTGGGGGAAGAGGGAGGGAGAGAACAAAGTAAAAAAATGCACAGCAGAGAAAAAAAGAAAGCTTACAAGGAAGCAAAGAAAAGATGGACAGCTCTCAACACAATGTGTAGTATTTATTACATGGGCTTTCTTGAAATGGAAATTTACTGCTATACATTTGGAATTCTCTTTTACGTTCTGCTGTGTATGACATGCATTTTTTAAACTTTTTTCTTATTTTGTATTTGTTTCAATATCTAAGTTTATAATATGTTTCCTTTTCTTATTGTGTATTTAAGTTTTAATAATAAAAAAGAAACAAATCTAAAGTCTAATTCACATATTTCCTTCTTATAATTCTGGATTTGAGGTTGTAGAAGTCATTCCAAATTTTATCCACTTGTTTTCCTTTTGAGTAGGTTAAACATATTCCACTTTTCCTTCCATTCTTCATCAATACTCTACATTCATTCCTCTCTTCACCCCTTATTTTAACAGCTTATCTCCATTTAAATAGAAATAGTTGAGATTAAGGTTAGAATACATAAGTTTATGGCTATCAAAAAATCTGGAAAATTTTATAAAAAGGGCAATTGTATCCAAGCACAATAAAAATATAAAGCTTTTGAGGTCAAATTTGGGGATAAATCCACAAGCAATATTCAGAATGAAGGGGAAATATCAGCTACAGGAAAATATCAGCTGCCGGTATGCTAGGTACTAAAAGGGACGTGGACCAAATAAAAGATGCAAGAAATAATTCTTTTCCAAAAAGACTTAGAAGGATTGTTGTTCAGTCATGTTTGACTTTTCATGACCCCGTGGACCATAACATGTCAATACTGTTTATGGGGCTTTCTTGGCAAACACACTGGAGTGGTTTGTCATTTCCTTCTTCAGTGGATTGAGGCAAGCAGAGGTTAAGTGATTTGCCCAGAGTCTCACAGCTAATGAGTGTCAAGGCTGGATTTAAACTTAGGTGATCCTGACTCCACACCCACCACACTAAGCACTGAGCCACCTAGCACCTTGACTGATTATGAACCACCAAAATTATGCTATAGGTAATATATTAAAAAAGCAATAACACATGGTTTGAGAAAATATATACTATTAGAGTATAGCCCTAATACCTGATAGGGTAACCATATCATTTCAGCTAATATACTATTAGACTATCATATGTGCCATTGTTTTAACAAATATTAATGTACTTATATTTTTCCTTATTCTTTTGGAGGAGTCATTCATTTTAAAAATAGCAGAACAGAAAGATAATGTTTCCATAATCCAATAAAGTGATAAAGAAAAATTATCAGGATAATGAGATTAAGACTGTAGTCTAATTGATGATAAAATGTCAATATTCCAATAAACATGTACCAGCAGTAAATTAGATTTAATTAGTTTCTTTTTATCAAGCAATAAATCAAGCAGAAACCCAATAGCCAGAAAACCACCTGACTGTTATGAAACACTTTGATTTTCCTTCAGTAACACTAAGATGACCACAGGGTAGAGCAAGAGATGTTACAGACCCAGTAAGTACTATTGGAATAAAGAATTGTAGCATGTAGTAAACCACATTCACAACAAGCTTTTCAAATATTCTCCCCATCCTTCAGTTTGCAGATTTGCTTCAACAATAGGAAGGCTACAAACACTAATAAAATATATAAATTAATAATATTAAAGAAAATAATATAGTGCCATCCAAAAAGTTAATGGAGCAAAGCTAAAGTAGATTCATACAAAGTCTCTCGAGGAATAGAAAAATCTTTGGATTTCTTTCTACTGCTTTGGGAATCTTCTTCATTGTTTTTCAAAATTCTTAAACTACTTTAAAGTTGTCATTAAACTACTTGAAAGAATATTTAATTTATTGGTTTATGTTTCTTTCAATTCAATATAATACATTGTTTACTGAAGTGAATATTGCATAGTCCTAAGCACCACATTCTGGAGGTGTCCAAAGGAAGAAACCAGTCTTGGGAGAGAACTTGAAACAATACTATAGAAAGATCAGTTGAAGGAACTAGAAAAAGAAAGCCTTGGCAAGGGGTCATGATAGTTTTGTTCACACATCTTTCACAAAAAAGAAATGTTACATTTGCTTTACTTGGTCCCTGAGGGCAAGGCCAGGACTTATAGTGAAAGTCACAGGGAGGCAGATTTTAGCTCAATATAAGAAATAGTGTCCTATAGTTAGAACTATCATTCTCAGAGGTGGCGAGTTCCCTGTCACTGCATGTCTTCAAACAGGAGCTGGGGGGTAATTGCCCAAGGATAGTATAAAGTGAATTCAAGTTTTGGGGAAGAGCAGGAATAGATGACCTCTAAAATGATTTCTAATTCTAAGATTATTTTAGTTTACTTAGAATGCATTATCCACTGAGTCGAATTCATCATCCATACTCCTTTACTTAATAAAGAGTTGAGTATGACATCAATAGTACAAACCTGGGCATCTCTGAGGATGTTGTAATCAATATTGGAATAAGAAACAGTAATAGAGGAGGTCATCAAGTGGATTTGGATGGAGGGGGATAAGAGGAGAAATAATGAAATGTTTTGAACATGTTGAGTTAGGGTCAACAAGTAGATCAGTTTGCTTAAAATTCAGACCACATTGACTATTTTGTGAAATATGTCTTTACCATACTACCTATACAATTGCCAAAATAAAATAATCTTCTGATTCATAAATGTGGAGATTCAATTAATGAAGAAGCGTCTGAAAGGAAAGTAGGATCATAGATTTCAAAGTAAAAGGAACTCAGAGTCTAACTTAATCTTGTTATTGACTAATGAGAAAACCGAGGTGCAAAGAGAGTACCCGACTTCCAGAGTTGCTAGGTGAAAGAGCTGGGATCGCTTCACTCTTTCCACACCTGTACATCTCCATATATCCAATCAACAAATCTTGTTGTTTCTATCATCATAGATTACTTTATATCAATCTCTTCCCCTCTGCTCATATAAACACAACCCTACTTGAGGAAGTTACTAATGACTTTAAAGTTGTAAGGTTTTACTAGATTATGACGCCTAAGCAATAATCTGAACTAGACAACTCATTAAGTTGTGTGATCCCAGAAAATATTGTTTATCTGTTCCTTGACTTCATCCTGTACAAAATCAGCTATGTGCTACAACAAATGCAGGAGTACCCAGAGTAATGATATTAAAAATTTTCCTAACATTACCCATTTTAAAAGAATTAAACACAGGAAATCTTTAATCTTTAAGAAAAATGGATTTAGGCTTTTATTCCCTTAAAAATTAAACATTTTAATTTTTATATTACTGACTCAATTGAAATATAAGAATTATATGGAAAATTTCATTGATATTTTAGAAAGTAAGTTAATTGAGTAAAAAGTCATTTTTAGAAACTTTATTCCCTAAAATATATATATATATATGTGTGTATATATATATATATATATATATATTAAATGAGGGCTTTTTGAGGTAAAAATATACTCATTTTCTTTGGGCCTAGAGGCCTAGCTAGAGGCTGGAACTGTTCCCATGTGCTTCTGGGAGATCATACATATTTAATTGAATGTATAATTGAAATGCACAAGCATTTTTTCTAAAGGCTGTCACAATGTCAGTGTTACTTTTTTCTAATACTATTTCCTATGCCCCCAATGTACCTAACATCTAATTTAACATGTGCTTTAATGTCAGGCAACTCCAGTTGGGGTTTTGTGCCAACCTTTGTTTTACATAATGGTGGAATACTGTCAACATTAACTGCTCTTTGCTAAGGAGATGACAGTAAGATAGCAGGATTTCTTTGCTCAAGCTTCAAGGACTGATTTGTTAGGCATACCAGTGAAATTTAGTTGGATTTAACAAACAATCAAGTGCCTTGGTGGTGCAGTGAATAGAAAGAATTCTTGCAGTCAATAAGAACTCAAACTTGGAGTTTGAGTCTTGACTCAGGCATTTACTAGCTGTGTGAACTTAGGCAAGTCACCCACTCACATTCAGTTTTGTCATCTCTAAAACTGAGATAATAATAGCACCTACGTCCCAAGATTATTGTTAGAGTCAAATGAGATAACAAAGTACTTCGCAAACCTTAAAGTGCTATAAAAGTGTGAGCTATTATTACTTTTAATATTATTAGCTATTATTATTTTCAGTTTACAAATAACTTCAGATACATTAATTCATCTGATCCTCCTAACACCTGTGGTGAGATAAGCATTAAAAGTATCATTATACACATTTTATCATTAAGAATACTTAATCTCAGAGCAGTTAAATGACTTGGTCATACAGTAAATATCAGAAGTGGCATTTGAATCCAGATCTGTCTTCGCTTCAAGTCCAGTGCTCATTCCTATGCTGTGCTGAAATATTTTCCTGGGGAGAGATACAAGTTGTGGATGAGAGATGTATCTTTCCTTTAGGTACCTACAGTATAGTTGGGCAGAATGGTACATCCATAAAATTTCACCAGCACGATCCAATTGGCAAATTTGCCACAGGGAGTGAAGCTACCCTGAAAAAACTTTATAATCCAGTGAATGAACCAAGGGTTTCCCCACCTTTACTTTGCCAGTTTGCAATTGGCTATGAATTTCTTTTAAAGAGACAGAAACTTTGTTGAGCAGGAGGAGACCTTGAAAGGCCTTTTGATCAGTCTCTTTCCTTCCAAACTCCCTAATACATTCCAGAAAATTAACCATCCAATTCATTCTTTAAAACCTTTTGAGGAAGAAATAGAATTTCCTCTGGCAGCTTTTCCACTTTTTTATAACTCTCAGAGTTCCTACAGCAAATTCTAAAGTCAAATATTAAACGGCTAAAACATTTCCTGCTGGATCAGCCTCCACAGATCCTGCCTTGAGATTTTTTTGTATAGTGTTCTTTTGAGAAGTTTGAATCTCTTAATTCAAGAAAAATTCTAAAGGCAGAAAAAAATTGGAAGGCAAATTATTCTCCACGGACCTACTCTTTGAGTTGTATTTAGTGGTTCAGGGTTTCCATCACCAAAAATGTCCTTAAATATTTATTGTTATTGATAGACTATAGGCATTTCAGAACATGCGCATATGATCTCTATTCTCCATATTTTTCTTAAATCCGACAAAGGGATGATCTTTCTGGCAATATTTCATTTTTCCAAAGGTTCTTTGAGCATGAGGAAGTCAGGATATGCTAGTAAGACAATCAATTATTGACTCTTGGAAAGAATGGAATTGGGTAGTCAGAAGAAAATTGATTATTTTGATCACAACTTAGAGACTGAAGTGTTATTGTTGGCAAACATGAAAGTACACTGAACCGAAAAGTAAAGAAGTTGGAGCTATAATACATCATCAAAGCAGTGTAAGAATGGATAAAGTACATATGGAAATGTTTTCCCCCACTTTCAAAAAATACAAAGATTGTGTTCACACTCAGAAAATGATTTCTGGTCACTCTGCTCAGCTCATGCAAAGTCAAGCATGAAGTTAGAAAGTCCAAGAATAGGTAATACACTAAAGTGCCTGTCTGAAATAACAATCTGGCTTCTACTGGCCTTTGCATTTTTATTTCATGTTGTTCCCCTTCACACATTTTCTGGTCCTTTCAAATCGGCCTGAAAACATTCTCCCATACATGTTACTAAGTATCCACCTCCCCACCTTTGCACAAAAGGTCTCCCATATCAGAAATGTATTCCCTTTTTCACCTCCTTCTCATCAAATCTCAAGGTTCTTCCAAAATACAGTTCAGTTATCACTTCTTCTAGGCCATTCCTGATTCCCCTAGTTATTAGCATTCTATGCCCCTTCAGATTGGTTTATATTAATTTTCATATACTTTGCATTTACTTCTTTGACTATATGTTTTATCTGCCCAGTTAAATGCAAGTTCCTTGAGGGACTCTTCCTTTTTCTCTTTGTATAGTATGTGGTAGCCAGTGCGTATTGCTATGTTTGGTCAAAAGTAGGCATGAAATAACCATTTGTTGGATGAACGACTGTATAAAAGGTGCTTAAGAAATGGTTGTTGGATTGAACTGAACAGAGAATAGTTTGTTTTAGGCATTGAAAGCTATATGTTAACTTACCATAATTAAAGATCTATTTTCCATATATCTAGGAAGTTGCTTCTCTTTGTGGGACTTTTGAGCAATAGTTTTCATGATGCTCAGAACAACACTAAAATTCATTCCAACACAAGTGACTATTCATCTGCCATTCCAGCAGCAGAAATTATAAAGTTCTTTTCTTTTTTAATTCTATGTGCCATTCTTTAATCCTGTGTTTTGTTAGACACTTTTTAGGAATATGCAATAAGCTAAAAAAGCTTTGTTTTTGTTTGACATAAGTCAATGAAAAGATTTATCAATAACCTGTCCAAAGCATTTTTGTAGGTCGAAGTGGGGATAGAAAAGCAAAAAGAAACAAACCATGCCAGAAAGGAACTGCAAGATAATTTGAGGAAGAAGTGAACACTAACGTCTATGGGGGTAATAAAAAATTTTTCATTGGTGTTGGAACCTTGAAGGAAGCTAAAGACCAAAGAGGCAGAAATGAGAAGGGAATGTGTTTATATTAAAGAAACACCCCATTCAAAGGCCCAGAAGTAGGAAATATTTTGCTGAGCTAAAAGAATAACAAACTGGCCAATTTGACAAGAAAGTAGGGTGAGTGGAGGGGAGTGATGTGATATAATATTGAAAATGAAGGCAAGGGCCAGATTGTGAAGCACTTTAAATGCCAAGCTGAGGAATTTGCATATTATGCTAGAGACTATTACTAGCCATTTAAGATTCTTGTGAGGGTAATACCATAATCAGACTTGCACTTTAAAGCAATTATTTGCATGTGTGGAAGCTGAATTGAAGATGAGAGAGACTAGAAGCAAAAAGACAAAATATTAGGAGGCCATTTCAATACTCCAGAAAAGACCTGATGAGATCATGAGAGCCTTAACCGAAGTTGGGGCTATGTTAGTTGAGAGACGTTACATAGATCAAATGGATAAGAATTGTAAATTGATTGGCTATGAAGGTGAAGGAAGGTGAAGGAAGGATTGGCTATGAAGTGAAAAGTTGAAAATTACTCTGAGAATATGAAAGTGAGTGACAAGAAAGCTGATGGCAAATGCAATAAATTAATTTGGCATAAGGTCAATTTTATTTTGTTTTTTATTATTCTGAGGGGGTATGGATAATGAATTTCATTTGAGACATGTTGAGTTTGAGATATCTATGGAACATCCATGTAGAAATGTCTAATAAGCAGTTAGCGAAGCCCTGTGGAGCCCTGTGGAGAGAGAGTAATAATGAATATATAGGTTTGGGCATCATCAACATCAAAAATATTGAACTTATCTGAGGTCATCAAAACAAAAGGCATGAGAAGAGAAGAGAAGTCTGTCTAGGACAAAGCCTTGGGTGACACCTTTGGTTAATAAATAGGGCATGGATGATGTTCTAGTGAAGGAGCCTGAAAAGTACTCAAATAGATATGAACAGAAACAGGAAAGCACATTTCCACAAAAAGCAAGAAAGAAGAAAGTTTTAAAGATAAAGAAGTAGTTAACATTGGTAAAAGTTATAAAGAGCTCAAGGAGGGGAAGGGATGGGAAAATGACATCAAATGCCTTCAAAATCAGAGGAGCTTTAATAGCCCCGAAGAAATCAAAATTGATTTCATGGTAGAGATGAAAGTTAGAAATGGCAAGGGGCCAGAAGAGTTAAATTACTTTTCACACAAAACATTATCTCTCCAGATTCTGTATCAAGCAGGATAAACTGAATAACAAAGGTCTCATGATACCAATTCAACTCTTCATGGGATAATTACTGGGATAAAAACATCAGGCTTATCAGACTTATTGGCATTGACAATTGTCATTTCTTAATTTTGTCTTATTTCTCTGAACCTCTTCATAAACATAGGTAGTACATTTTATTGATTTGAAATAATCTAGTCATAATAATATATATTTCATGATTCCATTCTTGGATTTTTCTTCCTTAAATAAACTTGCTTGCAAATAATCCAAAGCAATAAAACAAGTGGAAATAAAATGTACAGATCACAGAAGAAAAAAGTTGATTAGAAAAAAAGTAAATGAAAAGGGTATTTGTGATCAATTAAGTTTCAAGATCTATCATTAGATAATAGAAGCAGTGTGATGTAGCAGACAGAAAGATGGTCTCAAAGTCAGGAAAAACTGGGTTGGAGCCATGTCTCTGACACAAACAAGGAGTGTGACCCTGAGCAAATCATTTAACTTGATCAAGACAAATCACTAAGACTATAAGATGAAGACAAGGTATCAACCTGCATCAATAAACTAGTTCCTTACTTGTTCAGTTGTGTCTGATGTATACACATCCTTGAAGATTTGGAGCTAATAACAAGGAAAATGTCCTGAAACTCTTACTAGTATTTCACAATGATCACCAAGTGACCCTCTCCCTGCCCTACAACTGAGGTAGCCTGTAGTAGACTTAGCTCTGAATTGGGAGTCAGAAGACCTGGGTCTAAGGCTCAATTCTGTTATTTACTGAATATATAGGCCTTTAAAAGAAACCAGGTGGACTAGCTGTGTAATGCCTACCACAGTGCCTGACACATAGAAGGAGTTTAAAAAAAGAAACAAAAATGCTTATTGATTGACTGATTGGGGGGCCTCTAAGAGTTTTCCTTACCTTGAATTCTTAGTCCTATGGCCAAACTCTAATGTCTCCCACTAATTCTGGATCACACGCATGGTGTGTTGTGTGTGGAAGTGTTGTTACTTCCCTGCCTAGGGTTTTGGCCCAGTCAAAGCAGATAAGTTCAGTTCTTTTCATCTCATTAGCCTAGATATAGAGTGTACAGAGAAACTCATCTTTATGGGTTCCAGACTAAAAACAGATTTACCTTTGCTTCTGCCTCTATTCTACTCTATGCTTCCAGTAGACATCCCATCTTCAGCCTGTATAGTGTAATAGGACACTGTACTTATAGCCAGAAGACCTCAGCCTGAATCCAAGCTTGCCTGATTGTTTGCTGTGTAACAGTGGGCAACTCACTCTACCGTCCTGAAACTCTATTTCTTCACCTGTAAAATGGAACTAACACTTTCTCTCACTTTCTTCCTAGGCTGCTTCTGAGGACCAAATAAGTTAAAATATGGAAGAGTGATTTTGAACCATGAAGTACTATATAAATGTCACTATTATTGCATTCTATACATAATAATAGGGCAGCTAGGTAGCATAGTAGATCGCTGGCCCTGGAGTCAGGAGGACCTGAGATCAAATCCAGCCTCAGACACTTATTAGCTGTGTGACCCTGGGCAAGTCACTTAACCCTGTTTGCCTCAGTTCCTCATCTGTAAAATAAGCTGGAGAAGGAAACGACAAACCATTCCTGTATCTTTGTGAAAACCCCAAATGAAGTTGTGGAAAGTTCAGACAGGACTGAAACGACTCCACAACAACCAATGTAGACTGATAATAGTTATAATAGACTGATTCAGCATGTGCCAGGATGGCTGGGACCAGTTTTCTAATTCTCTGTTTAGTTATTAGAATTTTTGTGGGAAATAACACAAATATGCTATGCTACTATAGGAGCTGCCCTAAGAAAATAGGCTGCTTCATGGTGAGTTATTCTTACACATTTATGAAATGTATTGTAAATTACAAAGGAGAAGTATAAAGGAAAAGAGAATTGGGTGAGCAGAAATTAATTAATGGGAAGAAAAGAGGGATAGTCAATACTGAACCTGCAAGTCCTCTAGTTATATTAAAAATGTAAAATGTTGGATAGATGCCCTGTATGTATAATTTGTTTGTACATGGCTGATTGCATGTTTTCTCTGGCATTAGACTCTGAGCTCCTTAAAAGCAAGAATGATTTTTGCCTTCCTTTTTATGCCCACCACATAACAGAGTGTCTGTCACATAGTAGGTGATTAGTTGATGTTTAATGACTAACATGAACAAGAGTTATATGGGATGTGTAAACATCTGAATTGTTGCACTCTGAATTGCTGAAGACAAAAGCTACATTGATGAGATCATAAATACATTTTAGAATGATTTTTTTTAAACCGCATAGGTAATTGAGGAATTTCCTAAGAAATAACACACGGTGTCTAGGTTATGCATTGTTTCTTGCTATGTATATGTAGTACAAACCTGCACTACAATGTTTACACTTCTATTTATCACTGAAAATAATTCATTTAAATTGATATCTTCTCCATTTATTACTATCATTACTCCCTTTCAGAAGAAGATAATTGGGTTGAAATGGAAGATACATCAGCTCTAGTAAATTATTTTAATTGATGAACAGAAGTTTAAACATGACCCTAATGAATTAACTGTTCCTTTCTGCAGATTTTAAGTTTGCACTACATGTTAGTAACCTGTTTTCTCTTTGCTCTAACATTATTTAAGAATGATACATGCTGATATACATGTGTGTATACATTTATAGTATACATGCGAAAATATACTTTCTAATTTTTTTTCCTGTCACACGTAATTGATACATGCTGGTATGACTTTTAAATGTAGAAAGGAAGAGCAACAATAGAAAATGGAAGGAAACTCAAATGGAATCCTCAAGATTAAAGAGTAAAGAGAAGCCAGTAATAGTGAAGAATTTCACAAACTTTTTACCTGAGGTCCACTTGAGCCAACATTTTCATAAAAAGCCAATTGTAAGGAAAGAAAAGTTGAACTAATGAATGGGTGGCCCTTATAATAGAGGTACAAAAAAAAGACCCATTAATTAATTTGCTAAGAATTTTTTCTTATTTACATACATAAACCTAAGGCTGATCTCTGGTTTTATTTTGGAAGGTATGAGGACAGAGGTAGGTCTTCGCAAAGAGAGTAAAATTCTTTATTTAATCTTTTTAAAGCAACAGAAACATCAATTACTAATATATTTTCCTATATTTTAATAAAAAAGAAAAAATGATGATTATTACAGCTTTATTTTAATGATTTTTTAAATTAGTAAGCATTTATTTTCTCCACTCTTACCCCATGCCCCAAATAAGAAAGAAAAAAAAAAAACCTTGTAACAAATACACATAGTTAAGCTAAAACAAGTTCCCACAAAAGCCATGTCCAGAAAATGTCTGTATCATTCTGCATACTGGGTTTATCACCTCTCTGTCAGGCAGTAGGTAATGTTTTCTATCTTAGACACTGTGTTATCATGGCTGGTTATTGTGCAGGTCAGAGATCTTGTGTTTTTCAAAAAGTAACATAAATGTATCATAGAATCAACATTTCAGCCCAATCTCCTATACCTTCTCCCTATAAAGTCTTTAACAATGGCAGCTAATATTCACAATGATCACCAAGTGACCCTTTCCCAACCCTACAAAACCAGACTAATATCCTAATTAATTTTTGGAATCATAGATAAGAGTTCCATATAATTTTAGTTGTAGAAGTCTATTTGACCATGGTAATTATTTAAAAATTGTGTCATCCAAGTATGCTATATATAGCAACTCTGAGATAAGGAGTGTATGAAATTCCCTATTCCCCAATCAATATAGAGAGTTGTGGATTCCCTGTAAAAGAACATGCCTATACTTATGTTGCACAATATAAGAATGTAAGTGATCAGAGCATTGCCAAAACCTGTGCCATTTGGTACTTTAATTCCCACAATATTGTACACACTATTATCCCCAAATGTTCCAAATATTATAACAAAAACTAATTTTTCTTCTTTACTGATGCTATTATATTATATTTGCTAAAGTCAGGCTACTTGGTACCTCCTGACCTCAGAAAGCAAATAGTAAAGGGAATATTACTCTCCAACTATAACTCACAGCATCTACTTGCTGAAATCACAATTTTCTTCATGATTGAAGATTCAGAAAAGTCTTATCCAATTAGAGAATAGAAAGTGATGGATCACCCTTATACTTAAAGAATACTTTATTTTTTACAGCAATTCATTTCTTAATTTACCATGAGCTTCATAACACCAAAATAAGACATCTTTCCCAATTTATATATATATATATATGTATATAGGATTATAGATTCAGAACTAGAAGGTATTGTAGAGATCACCCAACTGAATCCCCTCATTTTGCAAGTGAAGAAATAAGCCCACAGGAGAAAGGAACTTACCTAAAGTTATAGCCTTATAGGCACACAGAATGACAGCTGGAAGGGGATTGAGAGACCATACATTTCAGTCTCCTCATTTCTAAAGTGAGGAAATTGAGGTCCAGAAAAGTTAAGTGACTTGCCAAGGCCATATAAAAAAGTAGCAGAACCAACATTTGAACAGGATTGTCTGATTCAAAATCTCGCATTCTTTCCCAAAGTACCACATTATACATGAATCAGATATTCATAAATATTCAGAAGATGACATGTTTTCCTTGTGGCCTAGATAATAAGTGAATGCACTTTTCCCCGCAAACTAATATATCTATATTCAGATAAAAATAAATATACTGAAAGGCCACATGTAGCCCATTTGAAATTTAAAATTTGCTTTCCCATCTACAAAAAATATATTGTAAAAAGTGTTTGTATATAAACACACAGAAGAAGCATTAACTCTGTAGGGAAAAGGATAAGACCTCTTAAACGTTAGCATTTTTGAACCTTAATGAATTTTGCATGAATGAAAGCATTGCAGGTGCATGAAATACCAAAGAATCTTGGTGAGGTTTGAAAAAAGCTAACATGTAAAATTTCTCCCAATACAAAAATTAAATCCCTATATCATGGACAAGTGTGGTGGGGGCACTAGTAAATGCTTCCAGTATGTTGTTGACTTCCTAGCTAGAAAAAAATCAATATATACTTGAAATAAATAATCAGAATATTCAAAGTATGTTATTCTGCCTTCCTTTGTCAGTTGTAGATTAAGAATCTTCAGGAACAATATTCAGTTTAAATGGTCTTTTGTTATAAACGGTTAACTATTTCAAAACACAGAAAATGTTTGTTATGGGGATATCATCCTACCCTATAAGCTAAGCTAAATGCCATGGCTGTGTGTCCGCAAGCACAGAATTTAATCCAGTGGTTCTGTAACAACATCACATCAAAAGTTCATCCCGCCAATTTGCAGAGATGTTAAATAAGATTTTCATTGTTATATTTGTTAAATCCTATGCAACAAATTATGAACAAATGAACCATAGTTCATTATTGATATCTGATACATCATTGATCGACTTCTATTTCCTTAAATTTTTCTGCTGTATGAAACTGTATGTATGGTAAACAGAGAAGGAAGGTTGATTCTTTGGTCTTCTTCCCTTTAGAAAGGATTCTGTAATACCTATTCATCAGGCATTTCTCCCCTTAACTTTGATATAATCCACATTCCTAAAGAAGATTTTTGTTTTTACTTTTTCTTTTGAGAGAAAGGAGGATGGTGACTTAGAACTTTCAGTGTGGAATTCTTTCTCCATAATATTGGTGACACAGAATATTAGAGAGTTGTTTGGGTGCACTAAGAGGTCAAGTTGCTCAGGGTCATGATGTGTTCAAGGCAGTACTTCAACCCAGGTCTTCCTGACCCCACAGCCAACCAAGATCTTAATAAAATTTAATCCTTTGGCCAAACCCCAGGAAAAGCCCTTCAGATCTTCTAGTATTATGTTTAAACAGACAGGAGAGATTCCCTGGCTTTAATATTTACAATTCAATTCCTACTATGAATTAACAGCAATTTAAAACTCAACTTAAACTCTCAAGGAAAAATGCAAATTCTTGGTCACATCTTTGCTTTTAAATAAACTTTCCTCTCTTCATTCATATATAGTTTCATTCACTTTTCATAGTTCTGAGTCCATCCTTTAGCTGTGTGTCTTCCAAACTTGTTCCAGTTCCTTTAATCTTTCCACGTAAGCTCTATTTTCAGTCACTGTAGCTAGTTTTCTGGACATCCTTTATTTCTCTTAAATGTGGGGGTTCCCAGAAGATAGACACTAATAATCTGAGAAGCACTCTTTACAGCAGAAGCACTGCTCTTGCCCTTATAGCTCTTACAGATGGATCATTCTCATGGCATTTCAACATTACTACATTAATGAATCCTATTTGGCCTGTGGTCAGTTATGACATTCAGCATTTTGTAATGTTTGTAACTACCTACTCATGTCCCAGTTTGTTTCAGAAATGGGATTGGGAGCTTTCTATGTAGTGGTGGTTATAGGAAGCACAGAGACCATGCTGTCTATGACAGTAAGACCCTAGGTCAAATCATGTTCTTAAAAATGTTACTTAGATACAAAAAAAAAAATTTGTAATATAATTATAAAACAGATAATAGGCATTTCCCCAAGCCATTCATTATAGAAGGGAACCATGTACAAGATAAGAGATAATAATTAAATAGTCCATATAGACAAAACTTCCCTCAGATATTAAAAGAATAAGAGAAAAGCCTTCATTGTGTTGTTTAGGGAGTATAAAGAGCTTATTGGAGCCAAGATTGTGGAGTAAAGGCAGGGACTCACCTGAGTTTTCCCACAAATCCCTCCAAATACCTTTGAATAATAACTTTAAATGAATTCTACACAGGCAGAACCAACAAAAAGATGGAGTAAAACAATTTCCTAGCCCAAGAAAACTTGGAAGGTTGGTAGGAAATGTCTGTTGCACCAAAGTTCTGACAGAGGAGCAAAGTCTAGACCAGGCTACACCAGGGCAGACTAGGCCCCAGCAAACCAGGAGCAGGCCTTGGAGCAACCGAATCAGTGGCAGCAGTGGCAATTTCCAGACCTCTCAATTCACAGATGGTAAAGGGATCAAATAATGGGTCAGAAAGAGATTTACAGGGGTCCCTTTGCTGGTACAAAGGGCAGGGCAGGACTCTGTTGCATTGCTCATACTTTGATCTGGGCCAGTCCCAGGTCTTAGTCCCGGTGTGATGAGGAGCAGTAAACACACCTCTCCCTAGATCATATCACCTTGGAAGAGCCAAAAACTTACAGGTCCCCAGAATTACCTCTAAAAACAGCTGCACAAAAAATCTGAAGCTTGGGACAGTGTTCTTTCCACTTGGGAAGCAAGATTTTAAAGTAAAGAAATAAATAGGCAAAAAATGAGCAAACAAAAAAAAAATTCTGACTATAGAAAGTTACTATGATAACAAGGAAGATCAAAACACACACTCAGAAGAAGACAACAAAGTTAAAATTCCTGCACCCAAAGCCTCAAAGAAAAAATATCAATTTTTCTCACGCCATAGAAGAGCTCAAACAGGATTTTCAAAATCAAGCAAGAGAAGCAGAGAAAATTGGGAATAAAAATGAGAGTAATGCAAGAAAATCATGAAAATGGAGTCAACACTTTGGTAAAGGAGGCACAAAAAATACTGAAGAAAATGACACCTTAAAAGATAGACTAGGCCAAATGGTAAAAGAGGTACAAAAATTCAATGAGGAGAAGAATGCCTTGAAAAGCAGGATTGGTCAAATGGAAAAAGAGATACAAAAGCTCACTGAAGAAAATGATTTCTTAAAAATTTGAATTGGGCAAATGGAAGCTAATGGCTTTATGAGATATGAAGAAACAATCAAAATCAAAAGAATAAAAAAGAGAAGAAAATGTGAAATATCTCATTGGAAAAAGAACTGACTTGGAAAATATATCTAGGAGAGATAATTAAAGAATCATTGGACTATCTGAAAGTCATGATCAAAAAAAGAGCCTAGACATAATTTTTCAAGAAATTATCAAAGAAAACAGCCCTGATTTTCTAAAACTAGTAGTAAAATAGAAATTGAAAGAATCCACTGATTGCCTCTTGAAAGAGATCCCAAAATGAAAACTCTCAGAAGTTAAAATTCTAGACTTCCCAGATCAAAGAGAAAACATGGCAAGCAAATAAAAATAAACAGCTCAAATATCATGAAGCTGCAGTCAGAATAATCCAAGATTTAGCAGCTTCTACACTAAAGGATCAGAGGGCAGAAGAGCTAGGATTACAACCAAGAATCACCTGCCCAGCAAAACTGAGTATAATACCCTTCAGGAGAAAAAAGATGAACATTCAATGAAATAGAGGACTTTCAAACATTCCTAATGAAAAGACCAGAACTGAATAGAAAATTTGACTTTCAAATAAACTAGATGAAAAGAAGCATTAAAAAGGTAAACAGGAAAGAGAAATGATAAGGTTTTGGATAAGGTTAAACTTTTTATATTCCTACATGGAAAAATGATATTTATAATTTCTAAAAACTTTTTCATTATTAGGGCTGTTAGAAGTATAAATAAACAGAAAGCAGGGGTGTGAATTGAACATGATGGTATGATTATATAAAAAAAGAAAATTAAGGGATGAAAATGAAGAATGCACTGGGAGAAGGAGAAAGAAAGAAGTAAAATGAGATAAATTATCTGATTTAAAAGAGGCCTGAAAGAGATTTTACTATCTTTACGTTCAATGGAATTGGCTCAAAGAGGGAATAACATACATACTCAGTTGGGTAGAAATCTATCTTACCATACAGGAAACTAGGAAGGGAAGGGTATAAGAGAGGGGAGTGGGAAGCCTATAGAAGAGAAGGCAGTTTGGGAGAGGTAAAAGTCAAAAGCAAAACACTTTTGAGAATGGACAGGGTAAAAGGAGAGAGAGAGTAGGCTAAATGGGAGAAATAAGACAGAAGGAAATACATAGTCGGTAATCATTGCTGTCAAAAAAATTTTTACAGTGAATTTCTCTAATAAAGATTTTATTTCTCAAACATAAAGAAAACTGAGTCAAGTTTACAGAAACAAAAAGCCATTCTTCAATTGATAAATAGTCAAAGGATATGAACAGGCAGTTTTCATTCAACGTAATCAAATGAATCTGTAGTCATATGGAAAAAATTCTCTAAAACACTATTTAAGAGAAGAATGAAAATTAAAACAACTTTGAGCTACTACCTCACACCTGTCAGATTGGCTAATATGACAGAAAAGGAAAATGATAAATGTTGGAGGTGATGTAGGAAAATTAGGACACTAATATACTATTGGTGAAGTTGTATACTGATTCAACAATTCTGGAGAGTAATTTGGAGCTATGCCCAAAGGGCTATAAAACCATGCATATCCTTTAACCAAACAATACCACTATATCCCAAAGAGATTAATAAAAAAAGGAAAAGGACCTATGTCCATATATATGTAATATATATTATATATATTATAGCAGCCCTTTTAGTGGTGGCAAAGAATTAGAAATTGGGGGGATGTCCATGAATTGGGAAATAGCTGAACAAGTTGTATATGATTGTGATGGAATACTATTGTGCTTTAAGAAATGATGAGTGGAATGCTCTCGAAAAACATGGGAAGATGTACATGAACTGATGCAAAGTGAAATGAGCAGAACCAGGAGAATATTGTACACAGTAACATCAATATTGTATGATGATCTATTGTGAGTAACAGCTATTCTCAGCAATACAACAATTTAAGACAATTCTGTAGGACTTACGAAGAAACACACTGTCTATCTCCAAAGAAAGAAATAGCAGAGTCTGGATGCAGATCAAGGATACTTTTTTGTTACTTTCTTTATCTGTCTTCATTTCTGTCTGTGTTTTCTTTCATAGAATGACTTACATGGAAATGTGTTTTGCATGACTACACTTGTATAATCTGTCAAATTGCTTCCTTCTCATTGAGGAGGAGCAGGGAAGGAAGGAGAGAATTTGGAACTCAAAATTTGAAAAAAAAAGAATGTTAAAATTGTTTTTACATATGATTGGGAAAAATAGAATGTTAAATAATTTTTTTAAAAAGATCTTATCAGGAAATATGAACAAGAAGCACAGAGAACATAATAGTCACATATTTGTTGCTCTACTTTAGATGAGACACCAAGACCAAGTTTTAGTTTAACCAGCAGCTTGCTAAAGGCTACTCACACTCTTCTCATTATGTGAATTAGAAAATACCTCTCAGAACCTAGCCATCAGACCATAGATACAGAACTTTGAGAGCCTATGGAAGTGATGTAGTCTAACCTCCTCATTTGACAGATAAAGAAACTGAGGCCCAGGGAACTTAAGCCACCTGCCCAAAGTCATACAGGCTGTAAGCATTAGAAGTGAGATTTCTATCTAAGTCCTCTGACTCTACAGCCAATGTTCTTTTAAGATGGTTGGACCATTTTAAGGGCCAGGGGGAGCCAGAACAAAAAAGCAACTTGTGTTCTTCAAAACATGGGATGGTGGGAGCATTTTCAGGTCAATTAATTGCCTCTGTTACCATGTTAGTGAGCTGGAGGACTTTGACCTACCCATACATATGTCTGTCCTGGTGACCTGGACTTTTCTCCATGGGCTTGAATCTCAGTTGTGATGACTCATATTTCTTCTCATAGTATCTTACCTATCCTGCCTTGCTCACCCAAGTAATCATGGGCTAATCAGCTCTCCTTCACAACGTATCATGTTAGGCAGATGAACCACTGGAGTCAGCAGTTAGGTCAGCCCTATAACCCACTTTCTACTGCTCTCATCTGTGTTCTGGCTACTGAAGCCTTCACTATTACTCTCCTACCTCAGTTAATTCGAGGCTTCCTGTGGATATTGCAATAATATATCAAAGCCAACAAACTGTGATTTCATCAATGGAAGATGCTCATATCTATGAATGTTATAATGCAACTGTTACTCAGCAAATAAATCTTATTGAGTTACCTGAGGTTCAGAAGGTCAAAGAGGCTTGCCCAAGACCTTGCCCATGAGCTTTGGTATATTGATATTTGAACCCAAATTTTCCTGACTCCAAAGTCAGTCAACAAGTATATCACGAAGCGTGTCTGTAATGGTAATATCAGAGGTCAAATCATGTTCTTAAAAAGATTTTCTATGTACAATAAAGACTTCATAACATGATTATTAAATCAGAAAATGCCCCCCATATGTTCACTATAAGTAGTATCCACATATGAGATATAGAGTGCATAAAAGGTTAATGAAGAAACATGAATAAAAATCACAGAAATTATAAATCTAAGAGCTATGAAAGTCAAAATTTACATCACAAATCATAGCACTGAGGTGATGTACTCAGGGTGCAGAATGAGACATATTCTTTTCCTAAAAATGGACAATGCAGAAATTTGTTTTGAGTGACTCAGAAGTTTTTAAAAACTATTACTTAACATGATAAAAAGTTTTTATTTTTTACTAAAAATTATTGTTCTGAATAACCAGAAACATTAAGAGATTGAACTATTCCATATTCTCTCTTTAATGACTGTATCAAATTATCACTACTCCTCAGACCAATAAGAACAAAGGTCATAGTTGTTTCTATTTTCTTATGAACCTTTCCTCTCCTTGTCCCTATATATTGTTCAACTTCTGTGGTTGCCAGAATATTCAGCTAAGGAAAGGTAGATTGTTGTGACATGCCTTTATAGGTGAGGGAGCCTTATTAAAAAGTCAGGATATCGATTGGACAGTATTCTAATTACTTACATATTGATTAATAGGGAAAAGGCAGAAAAACTGAAGTGGGGCAGGACATTTATGAAGGTAATGATAGAATGCTTTCAAAATTGTGGAAGAAATAGTCAATACAGTCATTGGTTCACCTAGCCCCCATCCTGGGAAGTCATCCAAGCATGTTTTAAAATTCTGTGGGAATACTGAAGAAAATAACACTTAAAAAAAATAGCCTAACCCAAATGGCAAAAGAGGTCCAAAAAGCCAGTGAAGAGAAGAATGTCCTAAAGAGCAAAATTGGCCAAATGGAAAAGGAAGTCCAAAAGCTTACTGAAGAAAAAATTCCTTAAAAATTAGAATAGAGCAATTGGAAGCTAGTGACTTTATGAGAAATCAAGACACTGTAAAACAAATCCAAAAGAATGAAAAATTAGAAAAAATGTGAAATATCTCATTGGAAAAACAACTGACCTGGAAAATAGATCCAGGAGAGAGAATTTAAAAATTATTGGACTATCTGAAAGCCATGATCAAAAAAGAGGCTAGACAGCATCTTTCAAGAAATGATCAAGGAAAACTGCCCTGATAT
>NW_020954596.1:53046463-53065903 GCF_900497805.2 Vombatus ursinus
GCATTCTTGACGAAAAGACCAGAGCTGAATAGAAAATTTGACTTTCATATACAAGACTCAAGTGGAACATGAAGAGGTAAACAGGAAAGAGAAATCATAAGAGACTTATTAAGGTTGAACTGTTTACATTCCTGAGTGGAAAGATGATATTTGTAACTCATGAGACCTTTGTCAGTATTAGGGTAGTTGGGGGGAAAATTTTTATGTATGTATAGATAGATAGATAGATAGATAGATAGATAGATAGATAGATAGATAGATAGATAGATAGATAGATAGATAGATAGATAAATAGAGGGCACAGGGTTAGCTGAAGATGAAGGGGTCATATCTGGAGAATAAAATTAAGGGGTGAGAGAGGATTATACAAGGAGAAGGAGAAAGGGAGAGGTAGAACAGGGTAAATTATCTCACAAAAAAAAACAGAAAAGAAAAGGCTCTTACAGTGGAGGAACAGGGGAACATGACAGGGAATGAGTGAATCTTATTCTCATAGGATTTGACTTAGGGAGGGAACAACATACACACTCAATTGGGTATGGAAATCTCTCTTACCTACAGGAAAATAAGGGGTAAAGGGGACAAGAGAGTAGGGGGATGATAGAGAGGAGGGCAGATTTGGAAAGGAGGTAATCAGAAGCAAATACTTCTGAGGAGGGACAGGGTCAAAAGAAAGAATAGAATAAATGGGGGAGGGCAGGATAGGATTAAGGGAAATAGAGTTAGTTTTTCACAGCATGTCTACTACGGAAGTGTTTTGCATAACTGCACGTGTATAACCTATATTGATTTGCTTGCCTTTTCAATGAGGGTGGGTGGGGTGGGAGGAAGGGAAAAAATTTGGAACCCAAAGTTTTAAAACACATGTTTAAAAAAAATGTTTCCACATGCAACTGGGAAATAAGAAATACAGGAAGTGGGGTACAGAAATCTATCCTGCCCTACAGGAAAATAGAAGGGGAAGGGGATAAGAGAAGTGGGGGAGAGATAGAAGGGAAGGCAGACTAGGAAGAGGGGTATTCAGAATGCATGCCATCTTGGGGTGGGGGGAGGGGCAAGATGGAGTGAAAAATTGGAACTCAAAATCTTGTGGAAGTAAATGTTGAAAACTAAAAATAAATAAACTTATTAATTAAAAAAAGGGGTGCTACCAAAAAAATAAAATTCTGGGGGAGTTGGAAAGCATATAGAATCCTCATGGATCAATACTATTCAAGTTGATATGAAAGGTGCCAAATATTCAGGAAAGACTAAGAAGTTGGTGTTAAGTTCTTGAATAACACCAATAACCTCTTTTTTTTTTCTTTTTGAGCTCTCCAGCACTTTTGATACAGTTGAACACTTACTCTCTCCTCATCATTCATCATATCTTCAGATGTGGAGATAACATGGACTCTTGCTTCTTTTCAGATTATCTAAAACTTCATTTGAAGAATTTTCTTCTGTTAGTTTCTTTTCTTCTCTTTGCCTTTTAACTAAGGTTGTCTTCTAAGGAAATGTGATAAATTCAAGAATAATTAGGGTCATTAATCCCTATCTACAGCTCCCTGCACTTTTCTTCAGTTCGTGCAAGTCTTCCCATGTTTCTCAGAATCCACTATATTTGTCATTTCTTATGCCATAGTAATAAACCATTACATTTGTATATTAGCCATTATTCCTTTGGTGGGCCCTGTTTTGTTTCCAATTTTTTGCCACTGCTACTATCAAAAACATGTAGTTATAGATATTAATTATATATATAGCTCCTTTGGGTAGTTAGGTGGAGTGCTGGGCCTAGAGTCAAGAAGACTGATCTTCATGAGTTCAAATCTGGCCTCAGATACCTACTAGCTGTGTGACCCTGGGCAAGTCACATAACCCTCTGTATCTCAGTTCTTCATCTGCAAAAGGAGCTGGAGAAGGAAATGACAAACCACTCCAGTATCTTTGTCAAGAAAACCCCAAATGGGGTCATGAAGGTTTGGACATGACTGAAAAACAACTGAACACAAACATAGGCCCTTTAACCCTATCCTTGATCTATTTAGAATACATGCTTAATTACAACATGTCTAATATAGAAATATATTTTGCCTGACTTCACATATATAATTGATATAGAATTGAAATAGAATATAATTGATATTCTATTTCTTGTTCTTTTCAGTATGTACAGGAGGAGCTGAAGTGAGAGAGAATTTGGAATTCAATTAAAAAAATGCTAGAGGATTGAATCAAGGGGAGCTGTGGCAATTTCCAGACTTCTTAACCCAAAAACACCAAAGACAACTTAACTTAGAAGGTCAGCAGAGAAGATCTATGACCACGGTGAGAAAGGAGCTCAGTCTATGGTAGCTGCTGCTCTTGGCCCACAGAGAGAGGGGGGGATCAAGTGACTGATAAGAGGAGGAGTGCAGGGATCTTTTTGCTAGTGCTGAGGCAGGGTTCTGTTGCTTTGCCCCTGCTTGGATCCAGGTCACTGTTCTGGGTGGCAGTCATGGGCAAGGAGGAATGCTGGCATGGTGGGGCTTGTGGTGGCAATGGAGAGGGAATTCTTCTCACCGTTCCAAGGCAGAAAAAGAGTGCTTGTGGTCACTCATAGACCAGAGCACAGGCCAGGAAAGGAATGAACACCTTGCCTTTGATCATGCCACCTTGGAAGAACTGAAAATTTACAGGTCCCTAGAAGTATCTCTGAAAACATCTAACTGCACAAAAACCCTGAAGCTTGGGACAGTACATTCTCCACACTGGAAGCAGACCCCTACCTTAACAAAGAGTTTAAAACTCAAGTAATTGGCTGGGATCATGAGCAAACTGTGCAAAAAAAAAAGTCAGACAATAGAATCTTACTTTGGTGACAAAGAGGATCAAAATATACAACCAGAAGAAGGCAACAAAGTCAAAGCTCCTACATCCAAAGACTCCAAGAAAAACATGAATCATTCCTAGGCCATGGAAGAGCTCATAAAGGATTTTGAGAAGCAAGTAAGAGAAGTAGAGGAAAAACTGCGAATAGAAATGAGAGTGATTCAAGAACATCATGAAAAACAAGTCAACAGCTTGCTAAAGGAGACCCCCCCAAAAAAATTACTGAAGAAAATAACACATTAAAAAATGGACTAACCCAAATGGCAAAAGAGGTTCAAAAAGCCAATGAGGAGAAGAATGCCTTCAAAAACAGAATTGGCCAAATGCAAAAGGAAGTCCAAAAGCTCACTGAAGAAAATACTTCCTTAAAAATTAGAATGGAGCAAATGGAAGTTAATGACTTTATGAGAAATCAAGACTTTGTAAAACAAAACCAAAAGCATGAACAAATAGAAGGCCATGGGAAATATCTCATTGGAAAAACAACTGGCCTGAGAAATAGATCCAGGAGAGATAATTTAAAAATTATCAAACTGCCTGAAAGCCATGATCAAAAAAATAGCCTAGAGGGCAGCTATGTGGTACAGTGGATAGAGCACCAGCCCTGGAGTCAGGAGGACCTGAGTTCAAATCCAGCCTCAGACACTTCCTAGCTGTGTTACCCTGGGCAAGTTACTTAACCGCCATTGCCAAAAAAAAAAAAAAAAAGAGCCTAGACATCATCTTTCAAGAAATTATCAAGGAAAACTGCCCTGATATTCTATAACCAGAGGGTAAAATAGAAATGGAAAGAATCTACCAATCACATCCTGGAAGAGATCCCCAAAGGAAAACCCTTAGGAATATTATAGCCAAATTCCAGAGTTCCCAGGTCAAGGAAAAGCAGCCAGAAAGAAACAATTCAAGTATTGTGGAAACACAATCAGGATAACACAAGACTTAGCACCTTTTACATTAAGGAACCAGAGGGCTTGGAATATAATATTCCAGAAGTCAAAGGTGATAGGATTACAACCAAGAATCACCTACCCAGCAAAACTGAGTAATCCTTCAGGAAAAAAATGGACATTCAGTGAAATAGAGGACTTTAAAGCATTCTTGATGAAAAGACCAGAGCTGAATAGAAAATTTGACTTTCAAATAGAAGACTCAAGAGAAGCATGAAAAGGTAAACAGAAAAGAGAATTCCTCACATTAAAGTTGAATTGTTTACATTCCTACATGGAAAGATGATATTTGTAACTCATGAGACCTTTGTCAGTATTAGGGGAGTTGGAGGGAAAAAATACGGATGGATAGATAGGTAGATAGATAGACAGATAGATGGAACAGGGTGAGTTGAAGATGAAGGAGTGATATCTAAAAAATAAAATTAAGGAGTGAGAGAGGATTATACTGGGAGAAGGAAAAAGGGAGATGTAGAATGGGGTAAATTATATAAAACACAAGAAAAAACTTTTACAGTGGAGAGGAGGTGGGGGGGAGGTAAGAGAGAATGAATGAATCTTACTCTCATCAGCATTTGTTGAGGCATGTGTAAAAGAAGGGGAATGGACTTGATAAACACCAAAATCCATTCCAGCTCTTTATATCATTCCAACGTGAAAGATTTAAAATACCTGTACTAAATATGAAATAATATACCTACAGAGATTCTGAAATAAAATATCAGGTATTCTGAAAAGATGAAGAAAAGTCTGGCTATACAGACTCTGCCACACCACTGCCAAAGTTCTCTGTGTCCCACAAAGCACAGAAGACCATCTGATACCATAAAACAACAAGCTACTCAAGCTTAAAACTGCACTAAGATTTTTGGGACACAGTAAAAAATAAGTTTCAAAATGATCAAGTGAGAGTCTATGCTGGTTAATGGAAAATCCTTTTTAACTAAGTCTCCATATATAAATTAACAAGTTTCAAAGGATTATAATGTGAGAAAATGCAGCTATCACTAAAATCATAGTCAAATATTCCAACAGAGCTATGTTCTCATTGATGAGATGCTCTCCAGAGTTGTGAGTAACCACCCATCCATGCCTGCCTATCCTGTGTATCTTATCCCTTCCCTAGTTTGTCATAGAGAGGATTTCTTCAAACTCTCCTAACATCTTGAGGATATTAATGGAATACATGGACTTTGTGATGGCCATCCTTTGTACTGATTGTGTGAACAACCCACTTTCTTTCTGGGTCACACATTTCTTTGATGATACACCACTTCTCTTTTTTAATTCTTCATTTGTGTGGCTCACATCCACCATTCAAACCTTCCTTGTCCTTTGAGTAATCCTCAACTTCAATTCCAAATACAACTGAATTTTTCTTAATGATCAGATTTCACACTGTTATATTATGAGACTTTGTGTCATAATGCTATGGTATACTTCAAACTGTTCTCATTGTTTTTGCTTCTTTTTTGTTTGGATTTTGCATAAAGTTGGTCTTACTGAAAAATAATGTAAAAGTAATAAAAGGGGCACTGTGTTTTCCAGTAGAGAATCAGATATGATGAGTTCTTTGTCTTTGCCTGGAATTGATCCTAGATGATCAGTTTTGCCTATAGGCCCTTCCATTTTTATTCTACAAAATTCACACACAACTGCAGGTCATGTAAATGATTATACAAATGGAAAAGCTATTTATCCAGGGCACCCATCAATATTGCCTGCCCGCCAAGCATGTGTTTATGCACAATGTAATCCTCTTCACTGCCAGATAAAACATAATGACTACAGTTTTGAGTTATTAAAAAACTCAGCAAGCCAATCTACCATTAATTCTGAAATACAAATACATGAGCCAAGTATCTTTCATGAGACATGGAATATTTTTAGCACAACAGATTGAGCATGTAGTGTCTAAGTTGTTTAATAGTGGGAATAGGTGACCCGAAGGGAACCCAACAAATTGAAGTTATTAATAATGATTCTTTGGGTTTAAACAAAATTGCACAAACTTGAAAAAATCTATTCTTACCCCAGAGAAAGTAAATTTGTTTCTGGATAAACTAAACTCCACATTCATACCAAGAGACAAATCAATTTGAAAGTCATTATTATAGAGGCTAGTGATGCTACTTTCAATATCTACCAAAGCAACAAGACCAGATGGTCTGAAATGGGAATTCTACTGTGCTTTGTAGGAATTCTAAATTCCAAATATGAAAGACATTCTCAGTCAGACATTCTTTTAGAGGATCTGGCATCAAGATCTTTTTTCACTGTACAATTATTATAAAGCACTTGCAAATTCATACACTAAAAGATTTAAAATAATTTTCATTTTGAAATAAAAAAGAGAATATAACTGTAAAATCTACATTAATATACCAAAATATATGGAGGTGAGAAAACTAATTTTTAGAATTCATAAAATGAATAAAATGAAACTTTCAATCACTATCATTATGGACCAAGTGGAGTAGATAGATATATTTTCATTTTTACGAGTTATTTAAAGGCCCAAATATTGAGACATTATTTTCCAAAATCGATGCACAATCTTAAATAGCAACTAGCAATGTGTATCATCAAGATTAATATCCTTCATTCTCAAAGCTGGGAGGTACCTTCAGAATGGAACAAGAACCTGTGGTGATTCTGGGGGCTTCCCAGAAATTATCCTGGACTGATATGGATCTTCTTCTTGAAAAGTTCTAGGAGGTAGATTCGTTAATCACAATAAGCTCTAGAGCTCAATAGCTCTTAATTGCATGGGTCTTTTACTTATATGTGTTTCTACATTTTTAGGCCATTTTCTACTTTGAACTCAAGCAAAGATAAGAGGATCCCAGATTTAGAGTTGGAAGGAATTTTATAGGCCATCTAGTCCCATCTCTTCATTTTAAGATGAGACAACTATAGCTCAGATTCCTTAAGAACCTAGCCAGTAGCTCACAAATGTTCAGATTCCTTAAGATTTTGGCCAATATGGAGGATCTTTAATAAACTTTGTCTCTGGCTGAAAAAAGCTTGGGTCAAATTCTTTCGGGCAGGACCCATGTCTCTTGCTCTCCACATTTTGAGGGCTCAGTATTCCCAAGCCTCTAGACCTCAACAGGAACATGTGACAGAAAGGTAACAGACAAGAATACCTATTAAAATTCTGCAAGAAGAAAAGACTCAAAATTCTGAAAGCTGAACCAGTCAAGACCTCTGAATAATTCACCTGAACAAACCCAGGTATGTAGTTTGAGTATCCCTTTTCCCTGCACTGGAGAGGAGAGTTCCTGGGAGAAACTTGGGTACCCTCTGCTTCTCCTGGCAGAGAACAATTATGATCACCAAAAGTAATGAACACAACAGAAAAAAAAAAACTGATGAATGCCATTCTCCCATCTGTACAAATATGGATGTTTTCATCCATATCACTCAAGGATTCTCAATACTTAGTACATTAGAAAGTGTGCTGTGTTTGGAGTCAGAGAACATGGATTTCAATTAAAATTCTGCCACTTATTAAAAAAATATGAGAAAACTATAGCCCATAAAGGTAAACAATGTGCTCAAGATCACACAAAGTAGTGTGTGACAAAGTCAGGATTTGAACCCAGGGTCTTTAATTCCAAATCCAGTGCTCTTTCCACTATACTATGAAATGTAGATTGGAGGATTGCTCCTTCTGCATAGTTTTTGTGGTTAGGAGCCTTCTCTTCACTGAATCAATAAGCCTAATTCTTTATATATCAAGTAAAATGCTAAAGCTCATTGGTTCTTCTAAATCTTTCTTCCATATGGAACCCCAGTACATTTAAGGTGATCCACAACAGTGAATTAGTAGTAACATGATTATGTATATACAAACAAGGGTAGATCACAAGGGAAATGTCAAATGTAAAGGCATAAAAGTTTTTTTTTATTATTTTTAGATTGAATGTTGTCATGAATACCACTGGATGAGATAAGACCAGCTCCATTCCTCTTAATCAATAGAGAAGTAGCCTGGTGTTTTTTTTATTGACTGCTTAACAGAATACTTTATGTATTAAAATAAAGAATAAAACAAGATCAAGTTTCATTTCCCTTTTGTCAACAATCTTCCAGAATATTGGGCACTATCCTATCACTTTACAGATGACCATATGGAGTTGAGGTATATCTCTTCTATAAAATGAGGGGGTTGGAGTAGATGACTTTTAAGCTTCTTTTTGGTTCTAAATCTTTGATTTAGGATACATCATCAAAATGGATACAGAAGGAAAGCTGATCCAGAAATTCGATATTTCTGTTGATTTAATTCATTAATGCCAGAAATCTAAAGACTAGTTATAGAAAGAATTAAAGCTTCTTTGGAAGTCCCAGTGAATCAGAAAATCATAGCATCATGGAATCTCAAAGAAAAAGGCACCTTAGAGAGGATCAAATTCAATCTTTACCCAAAGCACAAGGCCCTTCTACAATAGCATCAACAAATAATCATCTGAGCTTTGCCTGACTACCTCCATTAATGAGGAACTTGATAGTCCACAAGGCAGCCCACTTAGTTCATTCCAGTTTCAAAAAGTTATTTGTTGCTTTTTCAGTTTCTTTACAATGCATAACCATAATGAGGCCTCTGGTAATTTCAAAGACACAGATAATCACCACAGACCTTACATTGCAGATCTCATTAACTAACACCTCAATTCAGTTCATATATCATAGGCTGAAAGATAGAGAATTAAAAAGACCTCAAAAACCATTTAACCCAATCTGCTTTTTTTTTTAAATAGTAGATGAAATTGAGTATCATAGAAATTAAGTTGCTTGTGCAAGGTTACAGATAGTAAGTTTCACAGGAAGATTTGAGCCTAAATCCTCTGATTGCAGACACAGTGCTCTTTCAACTGCCCCATGGATAATATAAAGTAAATTATCCATTGAATCTGAAAGGAAGAAAAAAATCAAAGGGCTTGAACAGATGGAAACTGTCGCTTCTCCATTAGAAGTGATTCATGGGGTTAATATGGAAACTAACACCTCACTATAGTCTCTCTTTTTAAGGGTTTTGAAAAATATTTATATGAGTAGTACAGTTAGATTTTGAAAATTATTTTAAGAAGTTCTTTCTTCTCAGGAAGTGACCTCTTCCCACTCAGTCATTGTTGTAGAGTATCATCCATCACATTACTTAGCTCAAATTATTTTCCAGGCAAATGATTCAACTTGGCACAGTTGAAATTATATAAGTTTATCACTACTATTTACTAGAGAATATTAACCTGGGATGTTAACATGGCTTTGGATAACATTAGCAAAGAAACCTAAGTAACTTCTGAGTCCTAATTAGTGTTTAATCTTGGCAAACAACAAGCAGTTTAAGATTCAAGCTCGAAAGGTTCAAAAGGGTAATTGCTAAAAGGAGCAAACAAATTCAGGATTAGGAGTGGGAAAATTCTGATTTCTGTAAGAAAAAGTCAATTAAAAGAGCTCATTCTATGACTACATGTGCTATTCACTTTTGGGGATTTTTCCAAGGATCCTGTGAAGTAGGTAGCTAATATTTTAGTCTTTCAGCACATGACAGGAAGAACAGAGTATTTAAGGGTATATTGACATAAAAAAGCAATGCAGTGCAGACTTGGAGTCAGGAAGATAACTGCCCTTGACCATGGGTTAGTCTGAACCTCACTGAACCTCAGTTTTCATATATATAAAATAATGATAAAAATACTTGCAGGGCCTACCTCACAGGATTGTTGTGAGGCTCAAATGAAATAATTCTTTCAAAGCATATTCAAATTTCCAAGTGCTAAATAAGTGTTAGCTATTATTATTGTCACAGACACAAAATGGACAAGGCTCTTTGAAAATGTTGAAAAGGGACAATTTGAGAATTCCTCCTGAGAGGGTTCAGCATCTTATGGGACATGAATAGGATGTAGGATGACTATATTCTATAATAATATGACTCTGTGAACCATCATGGGTACTCCTTTCCCCACGGCAGATTGCAATTAATAATTGCATAATTACCCTTTGTCATTTGTGCTCACACTTTCCCTGAAGGCAGCTATGTGGCCCAGTGGATAGAGTGCCAAGCCTGGAGTCAGGAAAACTCATTTACCTGAGTTCAAATCTAGCCTCAGACACTTACTAGCTTTGTGTGACCCTAGGCAATTCACTTAACCCTGTTTGCCTCAGTTTCCTCATCAGTAAAATGAGCTGGAGAAGGAAATGGCAAACCACTCCAGTAACTTTGCCAAGAAGACCCCAAATATGGTCACAAAAAGTTGGACATGACAGGAAAAAAAAACTGAACAACAACTTCTCTGAAGCCTGTACAAGGCTTCTATCTAAATTCCAGAGGTCTCCACTGAGTAATTTAATATTACAGGACACTACTACAACATTCAAGCTGTCATTTTGTTAACTTTTACTACTTAAATTTCAGCTACTACAAGAAGCCTTTCCCAGTCTCCTCCAACCTTCACCCTCCTCCACCAGGCCCCATACACTATTACCATCTTCCCTCTGAAATCACTTGCCATTTATACTGTATATATCTCATATATATGTATGCACTAATGTGAATGTTGTTTCCCCTATTAGAATGTGAGTTCTTTGAGTGCAGGAACTGAATTTTTGCCTTTCATTATTATCTCCAGAGTTTACTTCTGTGTAACACAGATAATGCTTAATATATAAACACTTAATAAATGCCAGTTGGCTGAAATAAATGACTTGCTAACTACATATAAGGCCCATGTCTTTTGCCAGTAAAATATGTCTTTGATGTAGTCATTTAGAGTTGAGGGTTAGTATTGGGGGAAATATCTGAGAGTGGCAAGAAGTTGAAATGAGATGAGTTTATCTCATTAAGAAATCAGATTCCATACTGGATATATGTGTCTTATTTATTTCTACATGCTAGAATAATTAAGCCTTACCATCACTACCCATCATCAAATTTGGGTCAGATAACATAGTATCCAAGACAGAATTCTGTATCTGGAGAAAAGAGTTGGCTAGTTCTCATTATTTTCACATTAAGATTCTCATGTTTCACAAATGGGTGTATGCCGCAGTAGAATCCTCATGGGTTAGCTGAAAAGTTATCAGAAGAGACGATCGAGAACTACTACAAGTAAATATGTAGGGCAAGAATTTTTTTGATGACCAGTTACAATGTGCTAGCTTTGCATTTCTGCCAGGTATTTGTTACATGCACGTATATACAAAGTACAAGTTGGTCTCAGTCCTAGAGGAGACATGAAAGAAATGGAGGAATCAATTTGTATTTTCAAGATAATTAGGAAGGATAAAATTGTCTTTGAAGGAATGGTAATTCTTAGAGGAAGAAATTAGAGGGCAGAGAAGACAGGTCTGTCAAGAGGTTAGAAAGCGGGAATGCATGATTTCATAAAAGAAAGCAAGATGCAGTAAAGAACATTTAGGGCTATAAAATAAGTATGAGTCTCTTCCTGTAAAACAGGAGTTAACTTTTTTTTTCTTGCCACAGAACCCTTTGGCAGTGTGATGAAGTCTATGGTTCCCTTTTCAGAATATTTTTTAAATCCTAATTGAAATGCAACATTTCAATTGTTGTTGTTTTTTGTCCTTCATTCTAGAAGAGGACCATGGCATTAGGAAGATTACGTAAACGAAGGTATATTTTCCCATCTATATTCACAGACCCCTTGAAATCTATATGGACCTCATGTTAAAAATGCCTGAATAATGGAAAGACCTAGATGATCCCTGAATGAAGATTTTTGTGCTAAAAGGAAAAATTATTGGATCCACAGGTGCTATCAAGTGAGAAGGCATCTGACAATTTTCAGAGAAGGAAAAGGATGCAGATACTAAGACAATTATCTATCCCTGAAATAAATAACAGTGACATTTGCTAACTTCCCAGGGCATATGTCTGCAAGGGGATGGTAAGCTTCCCCAGATCTGTCAGATCTAATGGTCTCTATCCTTTGTAAAATCAGTCATTTGGGAAAAAGTGTTACTACTAGAGGTAACCTAGAAAGTATTGCTAAATATGGTGGTCTTGTGCAAACAAAAGACAAAAACCCTGATGATCTTGGAGATGCAGGTAGTATATTCATTAACAATGCTAGTTGAAAGGCAATTCAGACAACAGCTGGATAAGAAGATGCTGCTTAAATATGTAATTTAGATTTTTGGACAGCAGCTGAAAATATAGAACTAATGGGTTCTTGGCAAGAATCACCAAATTTGAGAATTGGAAGGGACTTCAGCAGCTATCTAGTACAACCTATATATGACAAGAATCCCTGATAAAATATAACTGACAAGTAGTCATCCAGTCATTACTTGAAGTAGGGGAAAGCCACTAGCTCTTAAGGCAGCCCATTCCTCCATTGGAAAGCTTGAATTGTTAGGTTGTTTTTTTCCTTGACATAAACCTAAATTTGCCTCTTTACAACTTCCACCTATTGATCCCAGCACTGCCCTCTAGGAAGAATAAGTCATATCTGTTACCCATATTACAACACTTCAAATACATTAAAATAGCTATCATCTCTCCCCCTTCCCCTAAGATTTTTCTCCAAGATAAATATAACCAGTTCCTTCAATTGATTCTCATATCATAGACTCAAGTCCTTGACCATCTTGGTTACTTTCCACTGAACACTCTCCAGCTTATCAATGTCTCTGTTAAACAACTGTGGCCAAAATTATGCACAATACTCCAGACGAGGTCTAATAAGAGCAGAGCACTGAATGACTAACAAAATCTATGCCACTCTTAACATACCTCAACATTAGCTTTTGGGGCTGAAACATCACCCTACTGATTCATATTGATCTTGTTGTCCAATAAAGCTAATAGATATTTACCCATGCCTTATTTTTCTTATTTCTGTAAAATTAATTTTTTGAACCCAACTATAAGACTTTACATTTATTCTTGCTGGATTTCATTTTATTAGATTTAAACCAATGCTCTAAATTGTTGAGTTCTTTTGAATACCATCCTCATTATCCATCATGTTAGATATATGTCTCAGCCTTGTGTCATTTGCAAATTTGATAAGCATAGCATCTATGTTTTTACCCACATCATTGATAAAAATGTAAAATAAAACAAAACCAAACACAGATCCCTGGGTACTTCACTGTAAACATCCTTTCACAATGACTGAATCATTCACAATTAATCTTTGAGTCCAGCCATCCAACCAGTTATGGATCTTACTACATTATTGTCTAGTCTGTATCTTTCCACATTCTCAACAATAATAGTATGAGATACCTTATTAAAGCTTGCTAAAATTTAGTTAGAGTTGAGTGCACCTATCAAGTGCTGACAAAAACATATTTCTCTGAACTTGTGCAAATATAATCATGAAAGATTTGAACTGAAATGGGGGTGTGGTTTGCAGTAAGAAAACTGGTCACATGTATCTGACAAGCCTATTACTACAGAAAGTTGTAAGTGTATTATATGATAAAGAGGAGTAGAAGGATCAGGAGTTCATGTCAGATGGTATCCAAGAAGAGAACCAGAAATTTTTAAGTGAAGTCATATGTCTACAGATGAATATACTATAAGAATGTAAAGGGAAGGAGAGAAAATGATCAGAAGAGTGGATGGTAAATTTGAAGAATTCCCTCAAACAAACTGATCAAATCATAATATATGGGTCTTTGAAAGCATCAGAGGGGCAACATATCTTATTGATAGGATGCCATTTCTTAGAGAAATCTAAAAACAAAAATAATCACCATGATTGATAAGAAGGCTAGAAGAGCTCAGAATTCATCTTAGGAAAATAAATATTTAATTTATTTGGTAAGCAGAGAGACACTGCAACTTAGGACAAAAATTGTTCAAGTATACTCTCATTTTCCTCACATCATGAACTCTTTATACAAATTCAACCACTCAGGTGAAACATGTGAATAAGCCATTCATTATTATGTGAACAAAAGCCTTACTGTTCTACTACTGTATTGCTCACATAATTTCCTACTCTCCTGAACATTTTATGACATCAGTCCATGCTATTTTTGTCCTAGATTTAAAAAAAAAACAGCATCATTTATAGTCATTCAAGCAACAATTTATTAAAAGTTGACTACGTGCTAGCACTGTGATAAGTGCTAGGAGCATACACAAAAGGTAAAAGCAGTCTTTGCTCTCAAGGATAATAATTTCTAATGAGAGAGACAAAATGTAAACAACTAGATTCATGTAAGATTTGTGTTGAAATGATGGTAATATGAGAGAGAAAGACACTGGGAGGCAGAGAGAATTGTAAAAAAAATCTTGCATAAAGCAGGACTTGGGATAAATCTTGAAGGAAGCCAGGGAAACAGAGATGGAAATGAGAGGGCAGAACATTTCAGTCACATGAGATTGCCAGTGCAAAGGCACAAAGTTGGAAGATAGAGTGCTGTGTACACTGTAAGTAGGATGATGTAGCTAGACTATATGGGGAGGGGGGCAACAAATGTAAGAATGGAGGAAGGAGTCAGATTATGAAGAGCTTTAAAAATCAAAGGACTTTCTGTTTGATCCTGCAGGTGATAAAGAGCCAATGACTCTACTAGGTATCATAGTGAGATCTAAGCTTCGGAAAAATTACCTTGGTTTCAAAGGTAAGAATAGACTGAAGTGGGAAGAGACTTGAGACAATTAAAAGGCTATTGAACAAGTCCCAGGGAGAGAAAAAGAAAGACAGAACTAGAGTGGCTAGAAGAGGACAAAAGATGTTGTGAAGTTAGAAAACAAGATCTGACAACATACTTGATAAAAGGGGGTGGGGGGCTGGGGAGAGAAGGGAGAAAGTTATTCTCAGCAATAGTTGTTGCTCACCCTAGCCCAGTGTTAGAAAGAATTTTCTCACAGGATATTCACTAGAGTGATGAAATCACATGTCCATATGTCCCACTCTACCTCTTACCCCTTAAAAACACTTTCTATTATACTTATAAGAATACATGTCTTACTTTCTCCTATTAGATAGAATAATCATTTAAGGCTGAGTGGACCTGTATAACAGATCCCTTTAACACCTAGCCAAGGAACTGACAGAGTCTTTTTAAAAATGTAAAAGTTTTGTTTGAACATCACCTTTATTTCCCAATATATACACCTAACAGAGAACTATTTCTTATGATAGAGATTTTTAAAAAGTCAGAAAAAAATGTTTAGCCAAAAATGAAGTCCAACCTGAGATCTAATCAGCACACAGATCAACTCATGTTTTCATATTCCATACTTTCTCTACTCATCCTCAGTTGCCTCCTCCTACTGATTGGAGGGCTAAAAAGTGGTTTTGAGTTCCTTCAAAAACCTTCTTTGATACAGGACTCACAGACTTTTTGTAATTCAATTTCCCATCATTAGGTCTGCTTGGTTTTGACTTTATGGAAACCCTATGACCCTGCCCCAGATATTCTCTGGTAATCCCCTCCACCCTCCTTTGTGGCTTTCTTTTGTACATTGTCTTTCCTTATCAGATTATAGGGGCAGCTAGGTGGCATAGTGCTAAGCCTGGAGTTAGGATGACCTGAGTTCAAATCCAACTTCAAACATTAACTAGCAATTTTACCCCGTGCAAATCATTAAACTTGTTTGCCTCAATTTCCTCATCTGTAAAATGAACTAGAGAAGGTAATGGAAAACCACTCCAGTATCTTTGCCGAGAAAACTCCCAATGTCACAAGTTGAAATGCATTGAACAATAGCTTCAGTGTTCCATGATCAGTCTCTCATCTCTTACAAAGAAGGAGAAGTATCATGTTGTCACATCTCCTATTGTGTTCTCACTCTTCTTTAGGACCAATCTTGGGCATTTTAATTTTATAGCATTCAGTTTTGATTTGTCTTTGTTGGTTGTTCTTTCTATTCACATTCTTATAGCCAATGTGCAATTGTTTTCCTGACTCAGTTTAATTTATTTTGATCAGTTCCCATGTTTTCCCATGCTTCTTTATAAACTTCATATTCATTATTTCATATGATGTGCAGACATTCCATTCTTGAAGCAAAATTTGTTTAGCCATTCCATAATCAATAGGTATCTATTTTGTTTCCAGTTTTTTTTGTTTGTTTTTTTGTTTTGGTTTGGTTTTTTTGCTACAGGAAAAGTGTTTAAACTGATTTACCTTTCCTCCATGGCCTTAAAGTGCTCATTATCTTATCAACGTACTAATTACCCAATTAAGAGTTATACAGATAAGGAAACTGATAACAAGAAAGGTAAAGTAAGTGGCCAAAAATCACCTCATGAGCCAGAAATTCAATGGAGATTACCATACAGATTTTGTAACTTCTAGTGTTCTTGTTTATCTGTTTTTCAGTAATTATTCTTTTTAATTTATTACTTTTTAACATTCTTTTCTTTTTAAATATTTAGTTCCAAATTCTCTACCTCCTTCGCACTCTCTCCCATACCTACTCAGAAGGCATGGTATCAACTATACATATGAAATCATGCAGAACATATTACACATATTTCAAACAAAAGAAAGAAAAAGAAAGTGAAAAAATTATACTTCAATTTGTATTCAGAGTTCATCAGTTCTCTTTCAGGAGAGGCATAGCATTTTTTTTTTATCACAAGTCCTTCGGAATTGTCTTGGATCAAAGTATTGATCAGAACAGCCAAGTCTTTGACAGTTGATCATCATTACAACATTGTAATCACCGTGTATAATGATCTCCCAGTTCTTCTCATTTCACTTTGCATCAGTTCATATAATTCTTGCCATGTTATTTTTTTTTGTGAAACAACTCTTCTCATTATTTCTTATAGCACGATAGTACTACACCACAATCATATGCGGCAACTTGTTCAGCCATTCTCCAACTGATGAGCATCCCCTCACTTTCCAATTCTTTGCCACCACAAAAAGAACTACTATCAATGTTTTTGTACACACTGGTCCTTTTCATTTTTCTTTTATCTCTTTTGGATACAGCCCTAGTAGTGGTATTGCGAGGTCAAAGGGTATGTACAGTTTTATGGTTCTTTGGGCATAGTTTCAAATTATTCTCCAGAAGGATGGACCTGTTCACTACTCTACCAGCAGTGCATTAGTGTACCTATTTTTTCCTCATCCTCTCCAGCATTTGTAATTTCTCATAGGCATGAGGTGGTACCCCAGTGTTATTGCTATTTGCATTTCTCCAGTCAGTAGTGATTTATAGTATTTTTCATATGACTATAGATTGATTTGGTTTCTTCTTCTGAAAACTACATATTTATATCCTTTGACAATTTATCAACTGGAGAATGGCTATTATTTTTATGAATTTGACTCAGTTCTATACCCAGTATATATTTGAGAGATGGGGCCTTCATCAGAGCAACATGCTATAAAAGTTTTAGATATTACTTCATTGTCTATGGTACCTTTGAGCAAAATGTAGCTTCCATGATTATCTCTTTTAATTAGGTCTATTTTTTCTTTAGCTTTGCCTGAGATCATGGTTGTTACCCCTGCCTTTTTTTTTAGTTCAGCTGAAGCATATTAGATTCTGCTCCAACCCTTTATTTTAACTCTGTGTATGTTTCTATTTCAAGTATGTCTCTTGTAAACAACATATTGTTGGATTCTGATTTCTCATTCCTTTTGTTATCTGCTTCCATTTTACAGATAAGCTCATCTCATTCATATTCACATTATTGTATATTTTCCTGCACTCTATTTTCTTCTGTTTCTCTCCTACCCCCTTCTTTTCCTGTCCCTCTTCAAAAGTCTAGTTTGCTTCTAATGACTGCTTCCCTAAATCCATTCTTCTTTTTATGATTCCCCCTTCTCTTATTCCTTTCATCTATCTCCCTATTGAGTAAGTTGCATTTCTATACCCAACTTTGTGTGTATAAACACACACACACACACACACACATACACACACACACACGTATATAGGAATATATATATTCTTGCCTTTTTTAACCAGTTCCAAAGAGAGTGATGTTCAGGCACTGCCTTCCATCCTCCCCATTTTCCCGTCCATTATAAAAGTTCTTACTTGTGTGCCTCTTTTATGCAAGAAAAATTTCCCCATTCTATCTGTTCCTTCACCCTTCTCCTAGTGCATCCCTCTTTCTAACTTCTTCATTTTTTTGGAGATCATGCCAACATAACTGACTCATGCCCATGCCTTCTGTCTGTATAAACTCCTTTGAACTGCACTAATAATTATAAAGTTCTTAAGAGTTACAAGTACCATCTTCTCATTTGTGAATATAGTTTATTGAATCCCTTATGTTACTATTCCATGTTTACTCTTTTTTGTACTCTTTATTACTCTTTTTGTGATTCTTAAGTCTTCTGCTTGAATGTCAAATTCTCTACAAGGCTTTGATCTTTTCATCAGAAATGCTTGAAAGTCCCCTATTTCATTAAATATCCATTCCCCCCCCCTCCTGAAGAATTCACACTCAGTTTTGCTGAGTAGGTTATTATTGGTTGTAATCCTTAGCTCCTTTGCCATATGTAATATCATATTCCAAACCCTTCAAACTTTTAATGTGGAAGCTGCTAGATCTTGTGTGGTCCTGACTATGGCTTCACAATAGTTTAATTGTTTCTTTCTGGCTGCTTCAAGTATTTTCTCTCTGATCTGGAAGCTCTGGGATTTGGCTATAATATTCCTGGAAGTTTTCATTTTGGGATCTCTTTCAGGAGGTGATTGGTGGATTCTTTCAATTTCTATTTTACCCTCTGTACCTAAGATATCAGGGCAGTTTTATTTGATAATTTCTTGAAATACGATTTTTAGGCTCTTTCTTTGATCATGACTTTCAGGTAGTCCAATAATTTTTAAACTATCTCTTCTTAATCTATTTTCCAGGTCAGTTTTTTTTTTCCAATGAGATATTTCATATCTTGTTCTGTTTTTTTTTCATTTTTTTAACTTTTTTATTATTTCTTGATGTCTTATAAAGTCATTAATTTCCACTTGCCCAATTTTAATTTTTAAGGAATTATTTTCTTCAATGAGATTTTGTACCTCCTTTTCCATTTAGCCAATTCTTCTTTTTAAGGAGTTCTTTTTAGTGGATTTTTGTGCCTCTTTTACCATTTTGGCCAATTCTAGTTTTTAAGGTGTTATTTTCTTCAGTATTCTTTGTGCCTCTTTTACAAAGCTGTTAATTCTCTTTTCATAATTTTCCTGCATCACTCTAATTTCTTTTCCCAATTTTTTCCTTTCCCACTCCTATTTCTTTAATTCTTCCATGAATTTTTGTTGGGTTTTGGTTCAATTAGCAATTTTCTTTGAGCTTCTTTGGTAGCTGTTTTCATAATGTTATCTTCTGAAATTATGCCTTGGTTTTCCCTGCCACTATAGTAGTTTTATATGGTCAAATTCTTTGTTGTTTGCTCATTTTTCTGGCCTGTTTCTTGACTTTGAATTTTATGTTAAAGTTGAGCTCTGCTCACCTCAGTCTGAGGAGGCACTATTGAAAGCTTCAGCCTTTTATGTGCTGCTGTTTTCAGGTTGCTCTTGGGGTCTGCAAGTTTTTGGTGCTTCCAGGGTATGACCTGGGTGGAGGTCTGGTTGCTGCTCTCCTGGTCAATGCTCTGGTCTTTACCTGGGAAGGGCCCCTGGTCCCCTGCAGCTGCAAGCCTAGAACTCCTCTTTGCTTTGGAACTGTGAGCAGGGCCCCTG